>NW_010320124.1:0-46797 GCF_000700745.2 Antrostomus carolinensis
CAAAACCTTGCCACGCAAACCCAATACAATTGGTTAGAGGCTGAAATGGTTTCTGGATTTTGTTAAATAGAAAATTATATCTAGAGGTAAATCATATTCAGATCTGTAAACCAGTCTCAATCTTTTGCATTTCTTATCAAAATCTCCTATTACCCTATATAAGACCATACACATAATATTTATTCATTTCGAAAACACCCTTCAGCTTTCCAATGAAGTGAAATAACTGGAGTAGCTTGTTTGGAATTATTTACATTTTATTTTAAGTTCATGGTCTAGAATTATTATCTTCTCTAATCTGAGTTATTAGCAGACACTGGTGCGATTAAATATCACGTTCTATTCTCCCAAGTTAGAAAGCAATTTCTCCACCACACCTATCACTGTAGTCAGCTGGAGTTCTTATAGAGGATAGATACAAAAGTATAAAAATCTTATAAGACATTTATAAAACAAGATTGTTTTGGATACTTAAGACAATTTCGGTAAAAGGCAGGCACAGTGCTTGTACTAGCTGAGAACCAAAGATGTTAATGAACAATTTTCTCATTTATTTCGTGCAGCCTCACTGAAAGTTGCAGGCTTCTCAGCTAGCTGTAATTCTTATTTTCTCTTGGGTTTTTTGGTTTGGGTTTTTTTGGTTTTTTTTTGAGAAGACAGCATTTTTAAAGTAATGAACAGCCACATCTTATGTGATAGTTCCACTCAGCTGGCAGTCAAACAAGACACAGCCACTCACAGCCCCACACCCCCCCAAGTCCCCTTCCCCACCACCCTGGGAATCAGGGAGAGAATTGGAGGGGTAAAGGTGAGGAGACTTGTAGGTTGAGATAAGGACAATTTAAAAATTAGAATAAAATGAAATTAAAATAGTAGTAATAATAATAATGATAACAATTATATATATATATGAGTGATGCACAGATAATGATACACAATAATGATCCCAGAAGAGCAAAAAGGAACCCCAAAATCGCAATTATCCTGGAGGATCGGAAAGGAACCCCGCAACCCTGGAAAAACAAGCCCAAGCGATCTCCGAGAGAATACCTCCATGTTCCAGTCAACCCTGGTTAATACACTGACATGATGTGCTATGATATGGAATACCTCATTGGCACATCCAAATGCCAGTTTTGGGTTTTGCTATTCACTACGCTTCTCTCTCCCAGTCCTAATGCAGCTGTGAACCATCTAAACACGGTGGCCTTGAGCTCCAGCAGCAACTAATAGCATTAGTACTTTTATCAACATTCCTCTCATAACAAGTCCTATACTGAAGGAGTCCACCTATTCTAGCTAATAAGAAGAAAATTAACTCTATCCTAGCAAAACCAGGACAGGTAGTTAGTATTTGATTTTAAAACCTGTATGTATGTATAAGAAGATAAACTAGTTATGTGTATGACTCAAAAGTGCTTAACTTTTTTATCCATAATTCAAACACAGCATGAATATGTGGAAATAGTTCACCAATAAATGGAAATATAGCATATGAAGATATATTTTGTTATTACTGGGTAGTAGGATTTTCCCATACTCTTGCCAGTACACACACTTAATTTATGAGAACTATCTCTTCACAGCACTGAGGTGAGCCATGCCCCAGAAAATATAGCATATGAAGATATAGTTTGTTATTACTGGGTAGTAGGATTTACCCATACTCTTACCAGTACACACACTTAATTTATGAGAACTATATCTTCACAGCACTGAGGTGAGCCATGCCCCAGTGGCTCCCAAGCCGCAGATGGCACCTCCCTTGCCAGGTCCAACTAGTGCTTGTGCACAGCTGCAAATCTATTTTCTCTTTCTTTCTTTTACAGTCAAGTAAGTTCTGCAGTGACAAGAAAGAGGGCAATTTTGATTAAAAGCATATCTAGCTCAACGGAAAATCTGGCAAACGGGAAGTAAGGAAATTATACAATTGAGAGCAATCAGAAAATTATTTTGATGGGTGATTACCATCAGATTGCAATGTTTCTACATGGATCCACAGGGCTTGGTATGAGCCTAAATGCAATTTCACATTTGTATAAAATCATCAGTCCACATAAAAGAACATCTTATAAATGACTTTTTTTTGTAGTATGCTGAAGAAAAAGGAGGACTGAAGGGACCAGGTATTTTCAGTCATGGAATACAATGGGTCTCCAGCTCAGCCAGAGCTGTCAGCTGAAATTGTGACACTTTTTCTTTAAAATGAGCATGTGAGAATATGCTACTGCTCTAGTCTCTAAAGCCAGGATTTATTAGTATACCGATTACTAACCTTGAACAAGGTAACCCTTTAACCAGAGAAAACTCATGTCTGTGGGATAAAAAGGGTTAAATAAATCTCTCTCTGCCCACTGTGTCTGAGTAGAGCCGATAATTTCCTGTTCTCTGCCCACTATTTTTCAGTGGTCCCAAGTTGCAACAAAACCCGCATCAGCCGCTTTTGGTCTTTGGTGAAATCACCTTCCTCATGGCATGTCTGAGCCTGGGATATAGATGTGATTTCTGACATGCCCTGATCTCTTCAGGGTTCTCCTAGATTTCACTGAGGCTGCAGACAGATGCTTGTTGCTCCTGTCATCCTATGTTTCCTCTCTCTTTAGCCACCACACAGCAATTTTATGGGAAAATGAAATACCCCTCTCCCTCCAGAGTGCCTCAGTTAACTCAGCAACTACTAGGCTAAGGCACACAGGCAATACCATGTGCTAAAGCAACATGAAGCTCTCTCTCACATTTTTAAATAAAATAGCTTTAACATAAAGACTTATTAATGTATATGTGAGATTTTATATTTATTACACATTTAAGGGCAGAAGAGGAAACCACAATTACACAATAGAAATTACTATTTAAAATTGGTGACTATGAAAAAAATGTTGATGCTACAGTGATAGAGCAACTCAATATACAATACTTTCACATTAATACAATTCGTGAAACTGAAGAGAAAAATTATGAGAAGTGAAACTAATTTCCTGTTCATGCGAACTGAAAGTGGGTCTCTACCATAATTTATTTCTGATGCCCCTTTGAAAAAAAAACCAAAAAACAAAACCTCAAAACCTTGTATATTTATGAAGCTGATAAACCACTAGCCATGCAGACAATCGAAAAGTTGGTAGAAGTCATTCTGGTGTTACACTCAGAGGGGGGTTCAGCTCATCAAGTGAGGTGCCTGAAATTTAGGTGTCAATATGTAGCTCACTCTGTAACAACCCTTTACACTAGTTATCATTCAGGGTTTGTAAATGCAGAAATGCAGGTGCCTACAGCCATTTCGAGATACCCTGGTGTACCCAGAAGGGCTGCGTAGGGTACTTCCAGATGCCCCCTGTCTCACCAGAGGCAGTCACCTCTCACCTGAGTCTCCAAGATCCCTTCATTCTGATGGAGAAGGCCACAATGAAAGCATGTAGCCAAAAGATAAACCCAGACAAATTAAAGTGAGAAATTACACGCACTTTTTTGGTGACTGTGATTAACTTCTTAAGCAACAAGTGAAAAGTAAAACATCAAGGCTTGTGTCAGATTGATTGTATTTTGTTTACTTCAAATCAGGATGGGATTTGAACCAAACTGCAAATTTAGAATAATTTGACATGGCTACAGCTGTTAGCTCAAAGGTAGTGCTTTGGTTTTGAGGAGGCATTTGTTGATGTGGTATCATTTTTACAAGAAAAAAGAAAAACAAAAGAGAGATAGATTAAGTGGGGGCAGAAAAAAACATATGTCATCTCTAATCATGTATCTTTCTCTACACTAGAGTCTCAGATCCTCAGCTCAGAAATGTATTTAATCCTAACATGATGGATAGCAGGGAAATTAGTCAATTTTCCTTTGCTGTGGGATAACAATAAAATGGCAACATGGGCAAGGCAGACAATTCTAATCTTTGAACTTAAATTTATTTTTCTCTCTCTTAGGTTTGTTTTGCGTGTTTCTCATGTTTCATTCTCAACTTTGATGCTGATCTTTGCAGTTCTTGGGTGAGCTTTAGTCACTGGCAAAAGTGCTCAAAAGGATTTGCATTTCTCGTGTGCTTGTCACTGTTTATGATCCGTGTTTCTCCTTTTTTCAGAAATTTTTGTTTTATTTACAGATGTGGAAAAGAATGGAAAGGAAATCGTTGCCACATAAGTGCTAAGCCTCTTCAGCCTCCAACTGCAAGTCTCCTTCGAAATGGTGGGTGTGTAAAAAGAAAGGAATATATTTCAATTAATTCTTTGAATGTTTCCTTTTTCTTATTTCTGTCTTTACTTATTTCTTAATTGCTCTGATTTTCCAGATATTTGGATTGGGTTGGCTATCGGTTTCTTGCTGATTAAAATTACAGCCGCTGTCTTGTATATCCTTTCGAAGAAGAAAGTGCCAGGAACGTAAGTGAAACTTTTATTTTGTGTAAAGCAGACACAAATGTGGCACAAAGCAATGGCGAACTGCCCAGTCTCTTTTGGTTTCAACTTTTAAATCTCCCCACACTCTGTTTGCATTCATATGCAACATTAAGCATAAAACTTAGTTTTGTAACAAAAGTTGACCTTAGTGGACCCTAGTCTGGAAACGAGTTAGGGCTTGATTGCCTAGAATGTTTTGATTACAATGTTTTATGATTATTCCTAAATTGTAAAATTCTCCCTTTACCCACCTTAACAGCAATAGCCCTGATTTTTGTACATGATAGTTAAATGTGAAAAATACAAGGTATTTTTAGTTCCTGAAACCTTCGAGGCTGAATTAGTTTCTTACAGGCAGATTCACAGCTCTTCCTGAAGCTACTGAGTGCCACATGCCTGAGGGGATATTTTTGCCCTAAGTATTTCAATACTTACACACATCTGAGAAATCTCCCAGTGATAACTGCATGGAATGAAAGTGGAGAAATTTCCCAGTGATAACTGCATGGAATAAAAGTGGAGAGTTTTCCCTACTTTAAAAGAGTAAGGTTTTCCATAAAATGTTTAATAGATAGGGAAAAAATGCAAGCTGTGAAATTGCAGAATTACATGACCATTTTTACAAATCATAGTGTTTGTTCTCTCTCCTTTAGTTACTACAGACACACTCGCAATCTGACTTTCTGTTTTAATATTTTATTAGTCATCTTAATCAGTGGTTCTTTGGATGTGTCTCAGCAGTGTCTATTACCTTATCTGTTCTTTGCACCCATTTCCCCTATCACTTCCTCTTACACCCATTATCCAGTACTGCCATCTTGCACTAGGATTGCACCAGTAGAGACCTATTGGCTTGTGGTACAAGGGCCTGTCTTACTCGAGGTGGTGATTATTTTTTTTCAAAATCTAGATTTCTTCCATCTAGTACTATGCTTACTATTAGCACTGTGCAAATAGCAACTAAATTATCTTTTGACATCCTACAGCATAAAGTGCATTCTCAGTAAAGGAAAAAAAATCAGCAAAATTCGTGGTGGTTTATTTCAAAATTTATTTCAAGTGCTTTGAAAAACAGTACTAGTGGCACTAGAGATAGCTCTCCATCCAGTTGTTTGACTTCAGAGTTTTTTTAAGATATGTCTTACACTGACAGTATATTATTTCACAGATATATTTCCTAGCCCTTCCTGTCATCCCTCTGATAATGTCCGCTTTCTCTCTCCTCCCAAATTTAAGATTTAAAAAAAAAATATTGCTGTTTCTTATTTCCTCTAACTCTTGCATTTCTTCTCTGCCCATTTCTTGACTTATTTTGCTAGATCCTTCTCTGTCAGTTGGTACCTACCACTGCCCCTTCCTCCCTTTCCTCCTTCATACAACACCTGTTGTGCATTGCCCTGTCCCCTTTTGTGTTGTTAGATTCCCCTCACCCTTAATTTTCTTCTCTAGAATTCATCTTCAAAGCTATCTCTTCTCCTTTAAACTTGTGCTCTGCTATAGACCTTTCTCTCTTTGGGGATATTGTTATCTCCCAATCTACTAAACTGTGCAGGATCCCGTCCTGACATTATTACTGCTGACACGTCTCCTAACACTGCATGATACCCCTGTCAGGTAGAGTTGTCTATGGACACAGATGAAAAACATTGAAGTAGGAACATTTAGTGGTTGTGCTACTGTTAATTGAGTGCATAGCTTCACCCACTTTCTGTATGTCTGCTTCCTCTTCTGTAAAGTGGGAATAATAACATTTTCTTATCTTACTTCACAGGGGCTTTAAGACTTAATTAATTCACATTTATACAGCCTCCTAAGGTACACATATGGGAAGGCACCTCAGAAGTGCAAGATAAGTTGTATTCTGAGGTGCTTGATTTTTTTTTTTCATTTCAATTAATATTTTTGAAAAAAAGGTCAAAACAGGTTAGGTGGTGTTTTAATTAACAAATTATTATTTTTTCTTCTCCTGTGCTCTAACCACTCCCTTTCACCTTTTTTGTTCATAAATGTCTGCTTAAGCGTTACTGCACTGCCATCCACTTCTCTTCTACTGCCATATCTGTATTCAAGGAACATTTTTTTCCTTTCTTGTAATTATACATGCTAAAAAAATAGAGAATCTTTTTTGTAAAGGAAAAGGTGCCTTGTTGCAATATGATGCGAAACACTTCAGTGTCCTGTTAGGTATGTAAATAAAACAGGGATGAATGAGGATCTTCTTACTATGGCACTGAGAAAATATTACAGCCTGACATGAAAAGAATCAGAGCTGTGAAATGGAGGGTTAGATAGTTTATGCAGTAAAGCTCATTTTGGTCTTGATTGTTTTCACTGGACTTGCCAAAAAAGTAGGTTATGATGATAGAAATTTTTGTGGTTCTAAGTTTTGCCTATTGGGAACTGACTAAGATTGCCAAATCATTTTGCCCATGGTACGGAATAAGAATTTATATTTTAATTGTTTTTAATTACAGTTGACAACATTTAAGTTAAAATGCATTTTATAGGCATTTTATCAAGAAATAATCTAGATAATAAATGGCAATTTGATTGAAATTGTGAAACTGTGAAAACAATGAAATCTGAAACTTTGAATTTGAGAAGATAAGATCATCCAGGAGTTTATCTCTCCCTCTTCAACTACCTAGTGCCTAGCATTTTGGTATACAAAAATTACAGCTGGAAACATAGTTACAAATTAAGGCGAGTTATTCCTTAACTGCTTAATCAGTAATCAGAAGCGACTAGTCGAAATGCAGCCAATGTTATCATACTGAAGTTTGGATCTTTAAGATAAGGCTTTAGAATAAGAAGTGACTTGTGTTTGCATAAGTCTGTAAAATGTACAATGTGACAGCACCACACAGAGGCATGAGATTTTACTCCTGATTTTTTTTTTAGAAGAGATTTGATGAACTAGAGGAATTTAACTGTACATATGAATGATACTTTCCTACAATTCATTTTCACTTCAAAGATTGTGTCTGCTTTTAGCCTTCCTGGGTCACATTGTTTTCTTAAAGTCATTAGGCACTAGAGGCAATCCAGGAGTGCCAGCATGGCCATTTTTTCATAGGAAAGCTTTCATGATTTGAGCACATATTTATTGTCTTCTGATAAATTATTTTGCTAGCTATTTTTTAATAATTTCTGTTAGTGTCTCATTTATCCTTACTGGTATAGAATCACACATGCAGACATTGGCAGAAAGTCCTCCAGAGGCACCTAACTCTTGTGGGTGCTACCTCCCAGGACATTTTAAAATGGAGTGCAGGTCTATCTATGCCTCAATGGAAATAGCACAGGAATGTGTACAAGAGCTGGAGGAGAAGTTTTAGAGTCCAACAGAGCTATTTTTTTTTTCACCAGAAAACCAGGTAGTAGGCATAGGAGTAGGCTGGTGACCCCTTAGACAGTTGCTGGCTAAGAAGTTGTCACTAACAGTGTTGAGAAGCTCTGAGTTACATTTATCCATCTTATTCTTCACTGGAAAGACTGATAGTGCCTTAACCCCTCCTTTCAACCCCAAAAGAATGTCCTGTTTCCCCTTTGCTCTCTCCTTCTTCTTCCTTAGCAAGATTTTAATCTCTGACCTGCAGGCTTTAAACTCTTCAGTGCTTGAGAAGGAGTTTCTGGAAGTCATCATATAAGTTTATTTCCTCATGGACAAAAGCAGCCCGCCACATGGCTTGGAGGCGGTGTACTTCACTACCACAAAAGCATTGAGATATGCAAGCTACTTCCCAGATCCCAGCTGGGGATATGTGAAACTTTTGTATAGAAACCCCAAATCAGAGGAAGCTTATAAGTTTCTCACATTCCTGTTCATGCTCCAGAGATTATGTTTTCTAGTCCAGAAGAGAAGACTGCCAGTTACTCCACTCCTTCAGTTGCATCTATCCTTATTGACCAAATAGAAGCAAAGCTTACACTTTATTACAGCTGCCTTCCCATGCTTCATTTTACTTTAAAAAGTGAGAATCAAACACTTTCTGCCCAGTTAAGCTGTGCTTCTTTGCTATTGCTTCCAAAGCATTCAATGTCCCTGGATCCTTTCAGCTTGTTTCCTATTCTTGATCTGTGCCATCAGCTGCAACGCTAATGTACCACAGCTGTTATCAGTCCCATCAGTCATAATGAACACAGAGCATTAAATTTGACAAAGCATATCAATAATGTATCTTGCCACACAGACGACAGAGTGAAAAACTGAGGTGGTCCAAGAAGATATTTTAAAATTATAGAAGAACATGGGAAAATGGGACCTACAGAGGCCATTCTTCATCCTGCCACAGGACTTACTCAATTATATGACTTCTGGATTTGCACTTAAAAGTCCTCTAGCAACATGAATTTGATGGCATCCTCAGGCAATCTTGGTACCCTAGGCAGAAAGAAAGTTCACTGTTAGAAATTTTTTTTCTAACTGGTAATAAGTCTGTTTACAATTTGTGTTCATTCCTATTCATCATGGACAAGAACAGATCATTCCTCTCTCCTCCTTGCAAAAAGCATTTCATGTACTTGAAGGCAGTTGTCATGCCTCCTTACAGGCTCCTTTCTCTAGGCTAAACAAGTTCAATGCTTTCAGCCTGTCTTCATGGTTAAGGTTTTCTTACCATTATGATGATTCCCGGTTGCTGTCTCCAGAACTTTCTCCAATTAGACCGTACCCTTCTTGAGGTCTGGTGCAGGCGAACAGATAGCGTATTCCAGGGGAGGCTCTCCAAGAGGATCTGAAGGACTGCCAGAGGCCATTGCTGGCTATGCCTCTGTTCATATATCCCAAAGTAATAAAGAGAATGACAATAGAATGACATTTATTGAACCATTTGCTGCTTGTGAAGTGGAATGGAGATAGATAGTGTTCTTGTAGAATAAGGGGAAAAGGTTCAATTTTATGAGAAACAGAAGAAAAAAAAAAACAACCTAGGAAGCAGCAGCCATAACTGTTGTTTGGGAGTTGTTTTATTAGTCCATTGCTGCTATCCAAATACATTCCTTCTTCTGTAGAATATTTTTTTCTCTGAAGGATGAAACCCAATGTTGTAGTCAGAAGTCTTCAGTTTTTTTGAAATGTGCATCTCACAACCACCACACATAGGAAAGGTTGCAAAGAAACAAGAGGTGACATGCTGAAAGAACAGAGCTGATCTCTTGGTCTATAGCCTTCAAGATCATCAAGAAAAAAGATGCAAATGAATGATATTTAAAAAATAATAAATAAATAATTTTCCAAAAGCAACTCAAAAGGTACAAAGTGCAGATCTAGGAAGCCCAGACAGCGTATTAACGGCCTAATCAAGCACCCAGGTGACTTGTGGGTGATTCTAAATGCAGCTTTTGGAAAGTCTGACCTCCTTGCTTCACACCTCCTATTTCTTCAGTGGGATGTGCAAATTAATAGCCTACTTCTGCAAACCTAAATTTATTGTAAAAGACTTTATAAATGCTTTGGAAATTGATATCTTGGGTTATAGTTTCTGTTTAGAATAGAAGCTTTAGAACATCTATAAAGAATTCTTTTAAGGGATTATTTCAATTAGTAGCTTAATTGTAAATGAATCTTTGGCCCACTAGGATTTTGTCATTGTTATGGACCTAATGATAAATGTTCTTCTAGTGCTGTATTTCCTACAAATTTGTATACTGTCTAAAAGAAATAGTTGATTTTTCATTGAAAGGTACATTGAAAAGTACAAAATTCTGAGCTATTACAGCCACACAAATGAAATCTAGATGCTTCAATTTTCCATCAAAAAGCATGATGTTACTCAGCAGTGCCTTTATATACTGTCAGGTATTTTGTGGAACATACAGCTTTCTTCCTTCTCTGTGAAGTCATAGTGGAGAAACCTATAACAAGGCAGTAGTTTTTGCTACAAAAGAATGCAGATGAGCTTAGCAAAGCTATGATCTATTTGACCTCATCCCAAGATGATTAATCCTCGCCTTTCCTACTGTGGTATTTCTGGTTATGTTAGAAAACCCAGTTCTCTGAGCTGCCTTAACCACATGTTTGAGTATTATTTTTTTTCTCTAAATCATCCTATACTTGGCATTTTTAACCCTAATTATTCCCTGCTTGCTACAGTCTTCTGAACTTGGTATTTATAAGTTTTCTTCATACATTAGATTTATAAACATTTCACATTGATTAATTATTCTGGACCATAATTTTTGTGAGCGAAGATTTACCCTTACCCTTACTGTAGAATGGTAACACATACATAACTTTTGTCCTGTCATGAGATAGCCATATTGCTCTTTACTATATCAGTAAGCTATCATTTTCTATCAGGGCAATGTTTCACATATGTCAAGTAACAGCAAGCACTGCAAGAACAAGCTTAACTTAAGCCACTGCAATAAATTTAGTTAAACTGTGTGATCAAGCAGTTTAAATTAGGGTGTAAACTGATGACCAGATGGCAACACTCACCCCATTGACTAATACTGCACTTCTATGCTTTCCTCAGCGTATATATATTGGTGATGGAGTACTAGAGTAAGCATACCACTGCTTTGCTCTAATAAGGAAAGCTTCACATTTCTAATTAACTTGATATCTAATGTGTTGTGTTTATTTCTAGGGATGTATGCATAACATGTAAAGTAATGCGAATGTCATCTCTGTTTCCACGCATAGACTTCTTCAGGCAGTTAAAATTTCATCCAACTGATGGATTATAGCACTTGTGTAAACATGTGATTTAATTTTCATTTGTATATTCTTTGAGGTCTTTTAAGTCATTCAAAAATATTCCAGAATCTTTTAAGGATAATTATTGGTATCCCTTAGAAATAATTGTTTGCTATGTTCACAAACAGGGTGTAACCATACATAAGTTTGTATAAACATATTCATATACAGGATATATATATGCATCCATATGCATATACAAGTAAAATATATATTACATTTAAGGTAATATATTCAAGCTGACTTCCAAAACCTTGCTTTGGCAAAAAGGTTTCTAAGAACAGGAAAGAATTTAAGAAAGCTTATTCTCCACTTCACCTAAAGCCGAGGTGCATAAATTCAGACAGTGACCATGTTTTGGACCATAAAATTCCCATAGCCTCTAAGATTAGGTGCCCAACTACATATATATACTCTTTCATGATTCAGACCTAATGTGAAGGGATACCTGAAATGTGCTGGACAACTGGAGCAAAACTCAATTTTCGTGCTTGAGAAAAGCTCACACACATAGACAGGACCAATTTCAACATTAAACACAGCAACCACAGACACACTGTTGAAGAACTCAGCCAGCAGTCTTTTTGGTGCCCACAGTTTGGCACGGTATCCTGCTGGTTAGTTATCCACCTTGCAGAGGAAGCTGGAGATCTGTGTTCAGTGTCCTCAGGACAGACCTAAGTATTCAGTGTGTTCTTGCCCAAATAAGCAATATATATGTCTTGCACAAATTGCTTAAGTTCAGTGGGAGAATGGGGGGTGAAAGAGAATCAGATCTCTCCCTATCTTTATCACTTTCTACTGGCACATTAAAGGTGGTTCCCCCTCCTGTGAATTGTGTGACTTGTGTTGCCCTTTGGAAGTGTCTCCACTGACTGTAAGCAGGATCCATGTGTTTCCATATCATGCTGCTATGCCATACAGTTGGTTCGTGATATCTAAATGAGACACCAAAATTAAGGCATGCAAATCTTGCCCTTTAGGCATTAGTTTAGAAGCACAGCCAAGCTCCTTGAAAACTTCCTATCTGATTTTACTTCTAGCCTCAGGTTTTGTGAGCCATGGTGGGATTTTAGAGTAAAAAATCAATTCTTCGTACATTTTGTGGACTTTATTTAGGAGGATTAGTATGCAAATATACACTTAGGACACATAAATAACCTAACTTATTATAGCTTCACTAAACTAAAAGCATCAGAATATCATTATTTATTACAGTTAAGATTAACATCAAATGAACAAATCAACGGCTTCAAATATACAGCTCTTTACAATGCTGTGTCAGGTAATCAAACTGAATTACAGGATTTGCATTAGAAGGAACTACTTTCTGGCAGCCTTTTTGTGAAATATTTTAAGGCAACATATCTGTTTTAGTCTGATTTCCAAATTTAGGTTCTTGCACTGATTTAAACCATAAGGCAATGTATTCCTGTAGCCTACCTGTGCCTTCCTCCTAAGCATCTGTTCTGGTTTAGTTCTTTGCAAAAGAAATAATGTGGTGTGTCTCCCTTGTGGCTCTCACTGAGGAACAACAGCTTCCCTTCCCAACAGCGATGATCTCCATCATCTGTGTTTCCGTGACTTCTCTTGTCCCCTCAGTCCTTCCTGCCACAGCAACATAGAGCCTGCCTGTCAGTTCCTAGGAAGACACTGCTTAAACCATTTGAAGGAGCATCTTTGGAATAGAAACACTTCTTAATACAAGAAAATCCATCTCTCAATCATTGAGATTGAGTATTAGCTTTAGGGAACTTTTTATTTTAGAATACTGTACAAACACAGCTTTCTATGTACACAAAAGCATGTATATGCGCTTATTCATAAAAGCATTAGTGAAAAAAAAAAAGCAAACTAAGTACATCTCTTCAACAGCAAAGATTAAAAAAAGAAAGTATGCTTCTGCTTCATCCTTCAGTAATTTTAACTAATGCAGCTGCTGCTTTTTATTTGACATTGAAACAGTTTTGATTATTTCAGCCATTGTGGAATATTAACAACCAGTCATCTATATGGAAAAAAAATTTAGAAGTAAGCAGAAAGTTCCATCCCCAAATATCCCTTGCTATTGCAGAATTAATGAGATTAACTGCACAGGTCATAAGTGCTTCCAAAAAAAGGAATATGTGAAGGCCTCTGTCAGGAAAGCATACCTTTTATAAATATCTATTATAAATTACTTAAGGCATTGTATTTATTCATGAAACCTTTGCATTCCAATAACTTCCGTGATTCTTTAAATATTTCTGACTTTGTAGCAAAAGGCATGGGGAGCTTCTATAGTTTTAAAACTAATTCTGATGATTCTGACCTAAAATTAAAGTTCTTTCTCAATTCATTGGAAAAAAGAGTTCCTATAACAATTAAATAATTAAAGTGTTCTTGAACTCGGAACCCAAGACCATGTTAAATACTGAATTGTTAGTGTTATAGTAGCAAAACACAGGAAGATCATGATCTCACCACATGCAAGCACATTGTAGCAATGCAACTTTTTAGCTAATATCATGTTTTATTTAATGTATAGCACTGTACCTGCATTTTATGAATACCAAATAGCTCTGTGTATATTCAAAAGCTTATATATTATATTTAGCAGCCACAAATGAAAAATGACTATTTTAACTTATACACAACTTACACAGAACTGGTTTAATTTCATTCATTTCAGTAAAGCTACATCAGAAATATATTTAGCCATCTGTATTATTTTACTCAAGCCTTTTCAACCCGAAACTCTTTGGTTCTTTGACAACCTGTGTGATATTGTGGGTGTTTTTATTGTCGTTTGCTTGACTTTTCAAGGGAACCGGAAGAAACCGCTAATGCTTCGTTTGCCAACCCATTGTACGAAGACCTTAGTTCATCTGGAAAGGTAAAATTAAATAGCAACAGCTGCTTCTATATATTCCGAAAAATATGAGGCTGTAGTCCTCAAATAATTTTTCAATTAAAATGAACAATGTAATCCCTCACTGAATGCTATTTAATAAATGAAGTAAGAATTAAAAATTCTGCATCACTGAGACCAGTTCCAGTGTATTTTCAAAGCACAGGTAGATTTGAAATCAACTCAGTTTTGAGAACATCTTGATGTTTATAACTAACCCTGACTGTTGGTAGCTGAATCTGAGGAAAGAGAGTTTTGTATTAAATATTTAGCCAAACATCTAGAAGAAAAATCTCCCTGGACTTGTCTCCTTTTGCTTCTGGGAAAACTAACAAACAAACAAACAAACAAACCCCACAATAACAAACAAACAAAAAACCACCAAAGCAAACACTCAACAACTGAAAAACACCACGAACAACAAAATGACAAAATGCGTGATTCAGAAGTTGTCTTTGCACACTCACTTAACTTTAATAAAACAATTTAGAACACTTCCCAATACCTTAATTGTGCATTACTATTCCCATCACTGTAAAATTCACCTTGACACTAAACACTTGGTCACACATTTCCCTAGTACCTTTTGATCATAATTAAGAGACTGATAGAGTAACAAAGAAGTTTGTAAATAAAATATATATATCTAAAAGTGAACACATTGCAACAAAAGATTTCAAGGCAAGATTTAAATATCATATTAGTGGTAGCTAAAAGTTATGTTTTATATTTAACAAGAGAAATATGATTGACTTAAAATGCAGCTATCTCTACTGTTTGATCCATTTTTTTTTTTAATAATACAGACAAAGCACCTTGGAGGTAAAAAGAGCAAAAAGATTTGTTTAAAATATCCTTCCTGCCCTCGTTTTGATAATACTCTTATTAGCATTGAAAGAACTAGGCATAGTTTAAAATAGAAAATAAAATTTCCTTGTCCTTTCCACAGCAGTAATATAAGATTCCACTGCAGCTTTGAATAGGATTAACTATGACATGCCATTTACTTTCTATAAAAGGTTCCTTACACCTGATTTTAGAGGCATTAGATCAAATTAATTCACTTACAGGTTGGGGTCTATGAGAGCTCCAGGTTGGAAACATTCCCATCACAATCGTGTCCAATTTATCAGGACATTTTTATTTTAGTTAAAATAGATTCCTGACAGGCTTCGTTTAATAGTAAGTTTAAAAACAGAAGCAATGTGTCAGGAGAGACATTTCCATATGAGACAGCCTCAGGCACTGTGATTGAAGTCCAGTGCTGTACTAGATATTCTTTTGTTTTCTTTAAGATTGTGAAAATACATGTTTTCACTAATTCTTCATTTAAAGGGGAAAGCAAGAGTTGTGAGTGATTTTGATGAGCTTTAAATTTAAATGGTGTAGCACCAACAAAATATATGATAAAACATGAGCAACAGATGCCTCCAGCTGAATATCCACAAGTTACACACTTGTGGCATCTATAAGTTTCATAAAGAAGAACAATTCTCCACAGACCTTTCTGAACAGCAAAACCATGCAGGCCTAGCATTACCACACACTTTCCTATAATACTGACTCATAGTTTTGGTTCCGTAGAGTGTGTTACTCAGACAGACACATAGGAGGATATTTTCCAAATATTCTTTACAGCTTGCTAAAAATATTCTGAAGAAGTTTTTCTCTTTTTATAGTCTCCTGGGTACGCCACCTCACCTGCTGTTCAAATCAGTGTTTCTCCATGGCATGAGGTATGTAATAACATATTTCTCTTCTGAAGTAGAATATATGTTGGGCTATTAAATAAAAGTCAATAGCAGAGGAAAGGGAAAAAAGTCACTTACAGTCAGTGGTATATTGCTGCTCATAATGTTAGCACCTCTGGAAATCTGAGAAAGATGATCAGGATTGGATTGCCTGACAAGGACTTCATAATAGCATTTTCTTTAATGCTGTTTATTGTAGCTACTTGTTACACCATACAGTAGTTCAACACTTTCCACTAAGGGAGATGCTGAAGAAAACGTTTAGAATACAGAAGTCCTTACCTGAAAAGTTGATATTATCTCTTTTTTCATACATTCCTCATGCAAGAAAATTAGAACCATTTAAATTACAGTACCATGCACCAAAATTAGTGACTCATAGTAATTACACTATTGTACACAGATTCTCCCAAAATAATACCATATGTGTGTTAGAACAAGAGCTCTGGAGACAAGTAAAACAAGGGCAGGAATGGATGCAGAAGAGGTTAAATTACTTAATCAGGTGTATGTGGTGGATAATGGTTTTGATGGAGCTATGATAATTTTTATCAGCTGAAACTCTGGTCTAAAAAGTTTAGAGATTTTATAGTTTTCATTGAACTTAACATCATATGTTACTTCTATAATGAATCTACAGCCATTCATATTGCCAGTCTAACAAATTAAGTGAATGACTTGAGTTTTAAATTTCATTCTATATTTATTCTTTTAGTACCCATTTAATGAAGATGTGAATGGTATTTCTTTTCCAAATCCTCTCTACGGTGAAGCATCAGAGGACATGGAGAAATTATGCAGCTCCTTGAAAATAGACGTAAAACAGGATCAATATTGCTTGTAACTCTTCGCCTGAAGATTTGTTCTAAAATCTGAAAGCATGTCATGATACAGTAGTGCTTTCCATATGAATGAATATCTCTTCACAGAATAACTCTTCTATTAAAATAATTATGTTCAGAAAGTAACTTTATATTAAAAATTGAATCCATACATAAGTTAAGGTCCCTTCCAACCCAAACCATTCTATGATTCTAAGATTCTATATATATATGTAGTCTTCTGTCATTTCTGTTAGTGCAGAAAGAGTTTGGTAACTATAAATTCATTTTACATTTGTACAGTTCAAATTCCAGTATGTTAATAAAATGTTTAATCAAATCCAGATTCTTGAGGTTTGGGAATCAATTTTATTTCTATCATTTGAGAAATTATGCCTTAAATATTTCTGTAATTTTGATTTAGAAAGGGATTTTAAATGGCTATTTGAGTGTTCCAAGCAGAAGCAAAAGAAAAGTCTTTGCATAATTAGAAACATATCAAGTTAAATCAAAGATGGTCATGAATCATGAATTTGCATATCAGCTCAGCATGTGATTCATCAATATGACATACTGGTATGTACACTTTTTTTTTTTTTAAGTGTTTATTATTAACCTTGATGGCCACATCTGACCAAATTCCCTTCTGCTCAGCTCTACAGTGCTCACCACAGCACTACTGATGTAGTTAGCTTAGTGGTTGACAGAGGGTGGAAACTAACATGTACAGGAAACCATATTTCTGCTGAATAGGTTGGCCTCCCACACAGCTGAATTTATGTCATCCCATGCCTACGTAAGAAAGATATTGGAGGGGAATTCTGGATTACCTCTTGATGTGGAGTGTCATCCTCATGCCCACTTTAATTATATGGTGGTTATTTTTATCTTGAAAGCTTAAGTGTTCCTGCTATGCTTATGTGCTTATGTTTTCCTGCCTTACCGTATTTCTACAGCCTACTTAATTTTAAACCCATTGGCAAGTTTCAAAGATACTAAACTCCTTCAAATTTCATTAAAAGAGACATCTGGATAGTAGACAGTATCTCTGTCAACAGTGTCATTCAGGGAAAGCTGAAATGCTTGACATTTATCAGACTTGAGACTCCAGACAGAAAAGCACATTGAAGCCCAGCTTCATTCCATCATGCATGGGACTGCTTATTTTGTGTTCAGTTTGGTTTGATTTTTCTTTCACTTTTCTTAATAGCATAACAGTAGTCCATAGCTTTCTACCTGGGACCACAGAAGTACTTTTTGACTTAGATTTTCTTATCTGACTGGCATGTTGTTCCATGGGTAGCAGAAGTAACACTCAGAGCTTCATGTCTTTCATACACACACCTGCTTTAATGCCAGGTCTAGCTGGAAGTTACCAAATGTTATTCATGCAAGTTTTAAATAAGGAACTGTGATGAAAGGATCACACATGCTGTTTTCTTTCTGAAACAATACTAGTAAGACAGAAAGTGCCTCAAGCTCCTGAACTCTGATATTTTGATAAATCTGTGTGAGATGATTGATCTCCACATTATAAACAGGCACTGAATATTCCTCAAGGTCAAGCCCATGTAGTCAGATTCTCATTTATTCTGCAATAGGCTAGCACTGCTTTCAGAATTCATTAAACACTAAAATGCTGGTTATGTTATAGTCCTTAAATCTCCAGTTAACTGTGTCACACTATGTATATCTGTAAAAAATTACAATAATGAAAAGGATAAAATTAATAATGGTAGAATTTTATCACATTCTCCACTACAAAACAAAATATATTTATTTTACTATTAATGGTACACATAATGGCCTAAATATATATTATTATAAAGAATTATTGTAAAAGAACTCTACTCATCAGTAGCTATTCCTGAGAGAACTGTAACTTGTCTGGATTATTTCTGAAGCAGGGTAGGCCTTTCACAAAAATAATTTTTCATTTTATTATTGATAGAATGCTTTTAAATAAAGTGTTAAAATTCAGACTTTTCATCGAACTTCAGGTTTTTTTACTATTCTTACTTCACCAAGAACAAAAGATTTACTTATATTCACTGAATGGTTATTGTCTCTTGCCTAACAGATGACTAACAACAGCCCAGACGGAAATGTTTAAGGCACAAATTATATTTTATTTAATTTTCTGAAATTTTTCATTACTTTGCATCAAAGCAGTAGAATTCACATTTTCAGTCATCCTTCCCACAATTTCAATTTCAAAATCTCAAGAATATGACAGGAAAAAAAAACATTGTTAAATATTTCTACATAGGTTTCTTACTTCTCCCAATTAATAATAGCCCTTAACTAAATACACTCCATAAGTTCATGCAATTATTGTCATAAATTCTAAGTAGTAAAAATGAATTGTTTCCAAGTGGCCTGTTTTCTGGGAATAAATTAGAAGATGGATACTCTATACAGATGATGAATACTGTACTTAGTCTGTTTAAACACGTTTGTACATTAATGTTCCAAGGTAACAGCACAAATAAATTACACGATAATACTTTTCACAAAACCTAATACCACCCGCAGTTTTCTCAATATACTTTTCTTAGAGTTGTTTTTGCTCCCAAAATCTTGCAATCGTAAGGAATGTAAGCAAGCAATTCTCTTGCTTTTGACTACTCTGTATTTCAAAACAAGACACAGTTATGGTACATATCAACAACCGTATTTCACACACAGCCAGATTGTTATCTGAGAAATAGTCACTGAATTTGCAGCTTGTTCCAATTCTTGCCTCAACATCTGCCACTGGCCACTACTCTGTGAATTTGGAATAGGTGGGGAAGGAGAGGAGGATCTTATCTCTGTTTAAAAAAACTAAAGTATAACGTATGTCTGCGTACCCTCCTACTTGCCAATACTGAGGGGCACAGAGCTTTTCTTTGGGCTCATTGGTTGCACTGTTGCCTCTGTTAATGACATTTTGTACTACTGCCCCATATCTCCATATATTCCTGCATCTGTTGGCCATTACTATTAAGATCCCCATGAATGTAGTCCAGGTGCTTTCCGATGGTGACTTACTCTCATCTTTGCCCTGTTACACCAGCAACAGCCTGATCAGCATGAAGACAATAAAACTGATCAACCCCATGATCTAATTTTGAAGTTATTCTGGCTTTGAGCTGGAGAATGGGTTAGATTACATCTAGAAGTCCTTTCCAACCTAAATATTAATTCTGTGATTCCATGGTGTTAGTGGCTCCTGGTTCCTCCTTGACAACATTGTCCTCATTCAGCTCTTGTCTTCAGCTTATGCCATAAAAGCATATGTTTACTGAGATCATTCTGAAGCCAAGGGTATCCTCAGCTCCCCCTTAAATTTTCTTCATTATTTGCTCAGCTGTGTCTGAGGCCTCAGGCACAGCTTTTGACTTTTTTCATGACCTGTTTCTGTATCTGGGACAGCTGGAGATAGGTTCTTGGATTAGTTAGAACTTTGATCTGATCTGCTGCACCTTAATTGGACTTGCTGCCATATATGAAGACCAGAACCACCTAAAAAATGCCCACTCTTAATAGTCATCAAGTTGGCAAGGGTTCAATGAATCTTGTCATCAGATAGATGCCTACCCTAGAGTGCAGTAAATGGCATTCTAGCAGCTCCTAATTATTTCGGTTGACTGTAAAGAGAGTCTAGACATGATGCCTGCAATGGAGATGTCCAGATTTAATAATATGAATCCCATTCATATTGTCTTACTTAATTAACTCTAAATTTCATTAATGTATGTATGAGATATGGAGATTCTCACTGGATAATCTTCCTTTCAAGTGTACATACAAGTGCTCTCTTATATGCAGACATTTTCCAGACCTGTCTCTGTAGAAATCAGACAAAAAGAGTTTAATGTATACAGACAACATGCAGTAATGCATCTGTCAAAACCTCACATCTTCTGTCTTTCATTCTCAGTTTGTGTGTGGGAAGAGAAGAAGTAGGTGGGAAGAATTCATATATAAGTTAATGAAAACAGAAGTTCATAAACACCTAAGTAGAAAAATCTATTGAGGGCTGTATTGCTCCATGTAGATTACAGCATGTGTGAAGTCAGGCATGTTACATGCAACGGGATTCTTCTCTGCTAATTACTTAAAAACAGTCATTTATTTTCCAAGGTAACAATCAGTTACTAAGATTTGTGAAGAGGAAATTGTTCTCCAATGTGTAGAGATTAAGAAGTAAAAAATGCAGCAAAGGAAGGAAAGAAGTCCTAAGGACATATGTAGTAACATCATTCCAAACTGTTCCTACACTGTTACCACTTCATTGCCTGTAGCTCTTATATTGCAGTCTATTTTTATTTGAAAGCAGATATGCAGCTGACCAAAAGTGTGGCCTTAATGTGCAGGTTTCTGCAGCAGCCAACCATAGATCTTAAAAAAGTACAAGCAAGCTAATATTCCTATTTGGATTTTAATTCATCATCTGCAGCTGTAATCATTCTTAGGGACATATTACAAACTCAAAAAAATAGGCGTGCTTTTATACAGGGTATTTGAAATGTGACAACTAAGATATGGTAAATTGTAGAGCATAGTAGTCTTGGTGGGTTTGCATGTCACTTTTATAAGGATACTCAAGGTGAATCTTAAAGGTGGGTGGAATGGAATAAATCAAAACATAACCCTAATCACACCTGGAATTTACAGCATATTTACTGTTCTATTAAACAACATAATTTTTTGCCCTCGTCTTAATATGGCCAAAAAGCATCATAGTGTTCAGCCTAGAAGAGGATCCAAGATTATAAAGCTTAACCTGAGTGTTCAAGTGGTCAGAATGGGGTGTAGTAGCTAAACTAGAGCAGCTTGTAATGTGACAATGAATTTCTTGCAATCCTCTGGCCCTCCATGGATCATAAGCTAAAATGTGTCACCCAACATTGGTTCTAACTACTAGAAAGAATTTTCCATTCTGATAGTTCAATGAATTTTTAAAGGTATATCTCTCCTTTTGACCATTTCTTTGTAAAAGGAGTTAATTTTTCCTTTTTTTGTGAACAGTGTCAAATTATTATGTTTCAGAGAAGAGCTGATCAAGTTCAGGGAAATGTTTAGTCAACAGGATGAAGCCAGAAAAAGTTAACAGCTTCTAGGGAGGGTGAATGTTCTACCTTTCCAATGAAAATTTGAGTTTTTGAGGCAAGTCAGCAAGGCACAGTCAACTGGGTTAAATGGGTTTAACAGGGAGAAATGCACACAAATTATTAATGGGAATTCTTTAATCTTCTGTATAATTATATGATCACTCCCAGAACAAAGACTTTGATTGATTATAACAGGAGGAAAAAGTCAGTTTGCACTCAGCACAATGATTAGCATACAGCTATAGAGAACAACAACAAAAAAAAATAATCTGGTGCTTTAATATTTTCTGCATATTATGAAAGTTTGTGATGCTAAATCTAAATAATTTTAAGGTAATTATAAATAATCCTTTTTTTTCTCGAAAGAAAACTGTTTTCTTTTTCTTCATTTTAATCTTTGAATGCTGCTTCTTCAAGTCATTCATTTTTCTCTTTTTCAACCACTTAATGCAGGTCATAAACCAGTATTATTCTGTGACAAGTATTTTACAATACATATGGTGTATGAATTTGTAAAGCTATAGTCAACACTATTATGGTTTTGATATCTAAGGCTTAGAATACAATTGACTGAAAGCTAACATACAGTTATGTTAGAAACATGCTATGTCAAGAGCATTAACATTAGTAATCTATTTGATATTCACACGGACGTGTTAGCCAGAAGTGGACATCAATAAGCATTACATTGGTGTTCAATGCAACTGTGTATTACAGCTACCTTAATAGTTAAATTATTCAACACAATTCATGTATAGTGTTGTCAGGGAATTAATAACGATTTGTTTCTTCTTGTAAAAAGAGGCTGCAGTCATTGTAACAACATGATTAATCATGTAATAAATTAACTCAATGAGGTAAGTAGGACTCTCAGGGTTATGCGCTGCTCTGAGTTTATATGAAAAATTGCTACTGAGACAAAATCAAAAGGATAAAGGAAAATATTCCTAGGAATATAGTCCCAGATATATACTCCCATACTGATTTAGAATATCCAGAAGATAGAAGTTATTTAGTTACTCTGCAGTTTCTATGTAGCTATCTTAGTCTGCAAGTGGTTTCTCTGGACACTCGAGAAAATTCAGTGGCCAAAGGATGCTCAGGTTGAAAAGTTCTGAAAACTCATATAACTTCCTTTGCGTATTGCTAACCAGTCAAGGCAACTTTTAAAGGTGTGTTGTTGCCATTTTTTTGCAACAGTTCAGCTTCTACTTTAAACGACTCTAAAATCTGCCTATTTCACTAGATTTGTGAACCATCTTTTGAAGATCTGTTTCTTACAGGTGGCAGTTTTGAAAGACTTCATTGATACATTCAGATTTATTCTTATTTTATTTTCCTGTTTGTATGCCTTTGTATTTCACTTCAACTTTTCTACCAAAATGTATATAAATAGCAAACCCTATTCAATTCATCTTCAAAAAAACTGTCTTGGAATATGTATGGGGTAGAATGGTGAGAGGCAAGAGAGACAATCTCAGTAAATATTAAACATACTAAGGTATGTAGAGATCAAGGATTTTTATTCACATTTGCATCCTGTTAGTGACCCATTTCCCACTTACTGATAAAAATCAAAGAATAAAATAACCTACTCCTTTTTTTAGGTTCACTGCAAATTATCCTAAGAAAATTCTTTCAGGCATTTAACTGGAAGAGGGAAAAAAACAAAAACACCCCCACAGCCACAAAACCCAATTCAGACCAAAAATTGTGTTTTGCAATAGCAGTGTGAATTCTTGAAAAAATCTCCAGTAGAAAGTTGCTGCATAAAATGTTGCCTATAAGCAGGGATGTGGGCTCACTCTTTATATTTAGCTTGTCATCCTCCTATTAAACTCCTCCAGCAATTAAAGTCACTCACCACCTCATACATTCCTTCAAAGCTCTCTGGAAATTAAACTTAAAACATAAGCGGTACCCAGTGCATACCATACACAGATCTCAGACAGATTTTTTACAACTTTTTATCTCAAAATGAAAAGATAATCATAGAACTATAGAATCATAGAATCATAAAATAATACCATAGTTTGAGTTGGAAGGGACCTTTAAAAGGTCATCTAGTCCAACCCCCATGCAGTAAGCAGGGACATCTTCAACTAGATCAGGTTGCTCAGAGCCTAGTCCAGCCTGAACTTCAGTGTTTCCAGGGATGGGGCTTTTACCACCTCTCTGGGCAAACAGTTATTGTGTTTCACCACCTTCATAGTAAAAAATGTCTTCCTTATGTCTAGTCTAAATCTACCTTCATTTAGCCTAAAACCATTACCCCTTGTCCAGTTGCTATAGGCCCTGCTAAAAAGTTTGTCCCCATCTTTCTTATAGACCCTCTTTAAGTGTTGAAAGGCCACAATAAAGTCTCCCTGGAGCCTTCTCTTCTCCAGGCTGAACAACCCCAACTCTCCCAGCCTTTCTTAATAGGAGAGGTGTTCCATCTCTCTGATCATTTTTGTGGCCCTCCTCTGGACCCACTCCAACAAGTCACTCTCACTGAAGAAGTCACAGAGATAGCTTTGATTTCTTTTACCATGGTACCTATTAATAAAGTTGGACGTACATGTTATTTTAAATTAAGTCAAGCTTGCCTTATCTTATATTCTTTAACCTGACACAAATTAATCATATATCTATATACACATATATATGCTAGCTGCCATGAGGAAAGGCAAGCATCACATGTACATCTCTGGACCTGTTCACCTTTGAAAAACCATCTATGCTTTTGGCTGGACTTTTCCTGTTCCAATGGTCTATTTATTTCAACTTTCTATCTTTTCACCTTTTTCAGCCTTTCAATCTTCATATCTGCCTTCTTATCTTCCTTCCTATCCTCTTTCACTGATCATTCAACCCTTCACTTATTCTCTCTCCTACATGAAAGGGAAATGGATTTTTGAAAAAATATGCCATTTGTTTCAATCATGCTGGTTAAGCTATACTTATCCTCTACATTGTCCCTAACATATATTGAATTTCAAATTCCTCAAGGCTTTCTTGGTCCTCAGGCACTACTACATTGAGTATCATGAATAACGTCTCCTGATTTTCATGATTTTCAGTTGCCTATAGATCTTACTGAAGCCAATTGGAACTGCAGTCCTGAAATCTCAAGAAATCCCAGGTTCACTAGGAAACTGTGTCAAAATTTGGACTGAAATTTTGGAAACTGAAATTTTGGACTGAAAATTTGGACTGAAATTTTGGACTGTTTTAGGAAACAGTCAAAATTTGGACTGAAATTCCTAACTTCAGGCACCTTTATTTCAATGTTTTAAATATTCATTTATATTTTGCTTTATCCTTGTCCCCTTGTAATTTCTCATAGAAGAGAATTCTATCATTAGATCAAATAATTTTCAGACAGTTCAAAACCATGTTGTAGGAACTGTAGCTAAAATATACCATCACAGACATTTGAAGCATTATTGTTCTTCTCCATTATCCTATGCTATGCTGTGACACCATGAGTGCAATGAGTGCTGTGCGCTGCCTGATGTTTGAACGAGTACACACCCAGGAATGAATGCAAGCCATGTGGCACAGAGGGAGACTTCATTGCAGATAAATAATGTTCTTCCATCTGACACACCACAAACTAAAGTAACAGTGTAACAGTAAGAAAGACATGTTTGTTGTGGAGTTTTTGTTGTTTCAATCTGAATTTGCAATATGTGCAATATGCTAATTTTCCCTTTCAAGTGACATGGTTCTGGAGCTCATCTATTTGATTTCTACTGGTTGCCTAAGCATTTTGCTATGGCCCAGAGACTGGGAACACTTTACCGATAAACTAGCCATTCCAAGTAAACAGGATTAGGTATAATTGTTATCTCTTCTAGTCAAAGAAAATCTTAGGCTTCAATGTCACCTTGATGATGTTTAAAGACTTTAAGTCCCACTTGAAAGACTCTTGGTACCACCAGCAGTATGGCATCTGCTAAAACATGGGGAAAAAGCAACAGTTCAGGAGAACAGTGCAAAACAAGCAGGTCTGGAATTTCTGGAAAAGTGGCAGGCTAAGAAGCATTGCCAATGGTGACATTTTTACATAGTCATTCCACAAAGCTGGACGCTTGCTTGGTGTTCAGGTACCATAATTAATGACTATAGGCCTTTTTTTTTTTTTGTCCAATGGTAAGAACATAACAGAATTAAGAATTTGCAATTCTGAATAATTTTTAAAAATGTCGATAGTCTTACAGTATGGAATATGAAAGTGGTATCTTCTTTAGAACCACAAAAGATGTAGGGGTTTTGTTTGTTTGTTTGGTTGGTTGGTTTTTTTACCTGAGTACACTCAAATCCTCCATAAGTTTTAATTTAGAAAGAAAGATGTACCCCGTCTGAAATGGTATACTTGTTAGCAGATTCGTCTTTCCTGAATAAAAAGGACTTAGTTCCCATGGATGAAAATGACAAGTATCTCTGCACTGGGTGGTTTACTCATTCTGAATATCAGAAATGTCCCAATTCACTCTTTTTTGGGGTATACCTCAAATGGAGTTTCCATTAGAGAACCTCAGGTGCCTTTTTGGAGAAATGTAGCTAGCAAAATAAAAGATTGGTTGGTTGCTGTTGGGAAAGACTTGGTTTGCAGACAGGAATGGGAGGGATCGTTTTTGTTTTCGCTTTAATCTTTCAAAATGGCCTAATCTGTTTGAAGGTATGTCCAAAGGGCCAGCTCCAGAGATCTACAATACTATAATATACTATATAAAAATTTGCTTAATGAGTGTTTTAACTAGTGAATTCAAATTCCTCAAGAAACATTTGAGAAAAGAGAAGAAATAGCCCACTTATAAGAGATTATTTTTCATTTTCTTACCTTAACAATACGTGAATAGTGAGTGCATAATGGTATATCTATTTTATATTATTAATATATTAACTACAGAACTGCAGCACATCACAAAAGTACATCACACTTTTCCATTTGCATTAAGTTACAATAGTAAATATGCTATGTAGAACCCAAGAACAGACTTACAGGAGGAGCCTGTATATCAGAAGAAGATATTTTGTCCTTCTCTGACAGCTACATGACACATTTAATACACTGCCAGCAATGTAATTCACACAGAGAGACTTTTCTACTTAACAAAGAAGTATTACTATTCTCTTAAAGCTATACTTTTTTGGTGATAGCACTTGCTACTTTATGCAGCAGTCAACAGAACTCTGTATCAAAATGGATTATTGTGTAAGCAGAAAGCAAACGTGCAAGTTTTCAATTGCAAAACCACTTCAGCTGCAGGACAGACAAAACAATACTTACTTTCAATAGCTGAGGGCAAAAAACAGATTAATAGACATACCAGTCAAATTGCTGTAACTTCCAATCCAATAGACCAATGGCAAACTGCCCAAAGGAAATGCTCAAAATATTTCATCTGAGCTATGCTGAAGGACAGTGCATTGCACACTGGAACTTTTAACCTTAACAACCATGATTAAATTGGAAAAGAAGAAAAAAAACATCACTACTGTTAAAGATACCTTGTCCAGAAGAAAAATTTAGGCAGTGATGTTTTACAGGATATATTCGATCTGTATATGTTTAACAGCTCTCTGTGAAATTCATTCCTTTAGCAATGAATGAATTCCTTTAGTACACAATGTATGCTTGTCAGAATCTAAATTTTAAAGGAATTTATTTTAATTTTCATGCATGCATAATATATTACTCTCTTCTGTTCTTATTTATGTTTATACGTGTATTATATGTAAATTTTTTATAAACTATGTATTTTACATTATATTTACGAGTGTGTGTTAAATTTAATTTTAAGGGGTAGCCTAATATCAGTTTGACTAATATTTATTTAAGATTATTTATTGTTAATCTTTTTGTCATGACATAATATTTTCTATATCATTTTACAATGGCAAGTAACACTGCACATTGCTGCTGTTAAATACCAATGGCAGCCCTTACAAAGCAATAGAAATAGATCCTGAAGTTATGTGTAACGTGTAATTACACAATCAATGACCCAGTTCACAGTGTACTTCTGAACAAGATATTTGTGATTGATCAAAAAAGAAAAGGTATACTAGCTCTGAAGCTAATAGAAAGATGCCAATGAATTGTCTTATCAAGCCTTCCCTCAAACACGTTTCAACAAAGTATATAGCTTGTGCTTCATTTTAAACACATCAGTAATTCCAGAGCAGTCTCATCAAAATCAAGGTAATACAAATGGTTTAAGACAAGCATGGCCATAATTTTTTGTGTGATTATGGTCATCATACGCTGTCAAAAACTCTGTTTTGAAAATACATACTACTTGATGATTACACAATATGGATGATCATGGACAATCTTAGATGGGACTAATTTTATATCAGAAGGTGTTATGTAATAAGCATGTCAAAATATTATTATACATTGTCAGAAACAGAAAATTCTGAACTGTTCTTATATGAAATTAGCTTTTTCTAAGTAGTACTAGATAAACATTTGTTAGCCTAACTAAATCCCCTACAAGTTGGAGTGCCTATCAACTTCTCCTTAATATCCACAAAATGGTGGGAACCACGAGTTTTTCTTATGAAGTGAGAGACGTAATTACAGTAAATGACATAATTCAGATAGTTCTGTTCAAGGGGAAAATTCCATGAAGTTTTTAAGCACACATTTAACTTTCAAGCATCTGTTGAAAGTACCTGCTTAAGCTTTACTGGAATACACCCTTAAATTTCATTGCTGTGATTTACTTCTTAACTTCCTTAAGCACTAAAGGTCTGAGCAGGTAAAGCGGTAGTTCATAAATGTTTAAAGAATGAGTTGTTTTTCCCTTTTCCATAATAGTGACCCTCACCTTCATACATCTCAGAGACCTAAACCATAACTTGCCCTTGTGCACAAAGATCTCTTCCTTTAATGCAGCCCCAGAGCTGCATCCATTGAACCCTTGAGTCTCTGCTCCTGCAGGAGGAAGGAGCAGGGTGCTTACGTGGGGCTGCTGCTGAGCCCAAGCCCAGCATGGAGAGGGAACAAAGCAAGGGAAATGAAAGCAGGTCCCAAATGGCTACAGCCAGGAGATGATCCACGATTTTCTCCTACACCACTCACTAAAAGCAAACATACTACTGGTTAACTAGCAAAGAAGAGAAATGTCCAGCTACCAAAGAAGCTAAATCTTCTTCAGATTTGAAAACAGTACTACATTTGTGCTAAACCCTACAGATTACAGATCAAAATTGGAATTAATAATTAAAGGAATGACAATACAGATATTTCCCCTGGGTGACATACTTTGATCCCTGCACTCTGCTACAGACTCTCGGTCAGGGAGTTTGGTGAAAAAAATCAGATATTCTGCATTAACTTTTAAACATGTTGTAACCATTTAAAGAACTTACATGGCCCCTGTCACCAGAAAATCCAAAAGTTTCTTCATCCTTATGTGGTGGGTTGACCCTGGCTAGAGGCAAGATGCCCACCAAAGCCCACTCTATCACTCCCCCTCCTCAATTGGGCAAGGGGAGAAAATAAGATGGAACACAAAAAAACAAACTAGTGGGTTGAGACAAAGGCAGTTTAATAGAAGCAAAGCAAAGCTGCCCATGCAGAAGCAAAAGAACAAAATATTTATTCTCTACTTCCCATCAGCAGGTGATGTTTGACCACTTCCCGGGAAGCAGGGTTTTCATACGTGTTGCGGTTCCCAGAGGACAAACGGAAGTAACGAATGCCGCCCCTTCCCCCTCTTTTCCCCTTGCTTTTATTTCTGAGCATACGGCATATGGTATGGAATATCCCTCTGGTCCATTTGGGTCAGCTGTCCTGGCTGCATCCCCTCCCAAGACCTTCCCCATCTCCAGCCTGCTGGGGGTGGGGGGAAATGTTGAAAAGGCAGCCTTGGTGCTGTGCTAGCACTGCTCACCAGTAACCAAAACACTGGGATGTTATCAACACCCCTTGAGCCACCAATACAAAACACAGCACTCTGAGGGCTGCCACGGGGAAAATCAACTCCAGCCCAGCCAGACCCAATACACCTTATTAGATGGTCCATGCCTGGTCCATCTCGTAGGCAGCGAGTAGTTGAGGTTCAGTTTAAACGTGGGAAATGAGGCAGAGTCCAAGGTTGGGATTTCCCTCCTCCCTCTAGCTGCAAAGATTTAGGTGTATGCAGTGCAATACAAGAATTCAGATTACTTTATCCAAGCAAGAAAAGCCAAATACCCTGCCTGAGATAACTTGTCTCAACAGTTGTCCTCTGACACCTTTAGTTTCCTGCTTAATTCACGAAGTCTGCCTGCACCAGGCTGGTGACCAAATCACACTGAACCTCCCCCTGTATGAGGGTGAAACATGCACCAATACATACGTTCACAAATATGGGCAGGTGGTTAGTGCCCTTATCTCAGAATAGTGAGATATGGATTCCTAGATTATGTTATTCTCCTTGTGAGGAGTGAGAGCGAAAATAAAACAGCTGCCAAACCCATATCTACAATTTTTCAGAAAAGTATATAGGCAAGGGCAAGCTATATACACACTCCATAAATTCTCTTGCAAACACACAATTTTAGAGTGAATGTGAGATTCACTGCCAGAGAACCAGAAGCAAGAGATCCCTGCACGGTGGGCTCTATTTCTGGTTCTTATCCTTCATGTATTTTCACTGCCGATCCCTTGAAAGAAAATGCATGCCTTCTCAGGAGCCAGGATCAGACTCCCAAGATCTAGACCCCACCACAGATTTGAAGGGAATGAACTTGTTATCCAAAATCAGCTCTAGGAAGGAGTAAGGATGCTGCCATCTGGAAATGAGAATCCAGACAACACAATGTATGCTTGTATATGCCTTTCCCATTAGCAGAGACTGGATATGCGGAGTGCTTTACTATGCAGGCTTAATTCAACCTATGGTATAAAATCCACCAAATTCTGGAGTGCTTATATGTGTCTGCAGAGATTAAAGATCTCTCTGTCCTCAGAGCAGACAAGACTATATTTGGCACATGGATATGTATTTTGAAAATGCAATTTGAGATACTATGCTAGCAATGTTTCAAGTAGAAGATTTTATTACAGTATCTAAAAGATATGTTTATTCAACTTCAGTCCTGAGCATCCAGACTTTTTTTTTTTTTTTTTTTACTTCTTCTCCCATGCTTTATTGAATAAAGCAGAACGAGGAGATTGGAACATAATTACATGTTACTGTATAACAATATTTGGTACAGTTTTTCTATTGTATAGTTCCCTCCAAACAGTACATTTTGGGTCCTTATTAAAACCAAAATATGTCTCCATGTACTCAGAATAAAGATGATTTGTTTCATTGACAAGTATCTTTTTCTTGTTCTATTTCTAAACTTAGAATACACACACACAAGTACTCACACAGATAAACACAAATTTGTACATGCTTTACAGATTTTAAAATGCAATTACTTTCCTGACAGATTTTTAAATACATGATCAATTCAGAGCTGAGATCTAGGAAAATTATTTTGTTTTCAGAACCACAGCAATCAATCAAAAAATAGAATGAGATCTTTTAGCATTGACATTTCTGAACAATAGCAAAAAAAATATTGATAGTTGAGATTTTCTTCAACAAGTATCTTTATCACACCATTCTCCCTGAAATCCAAACGCATTTCCCTGTGAGCTGCAAATGCGGGAAGATGGTTACATCTGATTGCAAGAAATGACTACTGAGATTAGCACCAATGCAGGTTAATCACGTGATGTCACTTTAAGATCTTTGTTCCTGCTACTTTAATAATTTCAGCCACAGCTAGGACTTTATGCAGATTATAACTGAGATTATATAAATTTTCAGCCTGCTCTTATATCACAATTAGAAACTTCTTCCCTCAGTCACATCAGCTAGAACTACTGAAGATGATAATGAAGAACACACTTCACACTGCAGCAATCACCTGGGAAGGGTTAATAATGCCCCAATCCACTCTCTTCCCCTTCTCCCCCTTTACTCCCCCACCAAGCTAATGAGGGGCAGCTGTTATAAAAGACTGCAAATCAGCTTGCGCAGAGGTGATGAATGAAGACACCACAGATGCTTCTGGAGTGGTGGAGCAGCCTGGTGGGGAGCAGGGCCTTGCCCAAGGCAGGAGGTATCAGTAGGCTAATGCAAGTTGCAGCATGCAAGAGAAACTGAACTTGAGTCTGGATTTCCCTGCAAAAGGGGAAATGGTGGCTCTGAGATTAAAGGACTGATAATGCAAAACTAATCCATCCTCAGGTTTATGTTACGCAGAGGTGGGTGAGGCACCTTTTATGTAGGAGTAGTGAGGGGCAGCTGCGCAGACACTATAGGGCATGCCTTGGAGATGGATATCGGCTTTTGGCACCCTATCCTGAGATTTTTAAAAAGTGTGATTAGATTGAAATGGGGTGCTTTTTTTTTTTTCTTTTTCCTTTTTTTTAAGAAGAAAATGTTCAGTTCATTTTTCCCTTTATTTCACCTCAGCATTTTTTATTTATTTATTTATTTATTTTTTCAGGAGAAAGCCAATTCTGTGCTGTGACAGTGCACTGGTCCCCAGGGTTAGGCCAAATTCTGCTGTCAGTCATAGCAATGAAGCCATTAGGGAATGACAGCCCTAGGGACGCAGCACCTGAATTAGAAAGAGCAGAATCTTGCTTTCTGTGTGTGTGGTGAAATTTGTTTTTACTTGAATAGCTTTTATGGCAGGGTTTATATTTTTTTGCTGATGTATAATGAAAGACTTTTACTGTGGTTGGTTTAATTTTCAAAGCTTTAAAAAAATCAATTTATTTCTTTGTACTCAGTATATTGGAGTTGAAAACCGTAATGTGCTATTACTTCAGGGTCACTGCTTAACTTCTGTTGACACTCTTGCCTGTGAATATTTCCTAGAGTTTATTACTAACCTATTTCCTGGATTTTTTTTAATGCGTAAACTTACATTTCTTGTTCTTAAGTAACCACTAACAGTCTTTAAGAACAATGATTGATTTTAAGGCAAAACCAACTTACCACATACAGACACACAAAAACCATGAGACACTTCTCATGAATACAGACATACTCCTTGTACTGCAAAAACTTTTGAGAGGGGTGTGAGTGATGTGGTGTTTCAGACAGAGCAATGTACAATGGGAAAAGAAAACACACACAGTGCATAAAGCAAATAGGACATAATAACTTCTGTCCTTTGGGGCAGATTGGAGTTAAATACCTGTTACTGTATATCACGGCTTATCCAACCAGGAGAAGGAAGACAAGGATGGTGCCAATATCCTTGTTAAGCTTTTGGCAAACGCTTTGTCTGACAAATTACTGGAAATATTAAACTTTTTAAGTACAAGGAGGTCTTTAAGAGCTACTTAAAGTATTGTTAGTGGATTGAAGAGTAGCATCAAAGGCAAACCAGGATTCCTGTTGTAATTGTCCATGAAATGGTTGGACAGTGGAGTTGCTTCCTTACAGGCAGCCATCAGCAGTGCTGAGGACAGCACATTAGCCTGCTTATCTCTGTTGTTAAAGGGCAGTATCTAGATTTTTTGACAAACGTACATATTATTATAGTTAGCACAAGACAACTAAGTAATAAGATTTCTGTCTGAATATGTGTATATTCACCTAATTAGTCTCTTATGTCATGCTAAAAACATCTAACTCATCAACAAGAAACTGTTTTGTGTAAAGATTTCTAACATCTCACTCCTACTAGAGAAATAAGTTTTTATATCAGTGCAGTATATATAATGAATGAGATGCCAGAGTTTCCTTCACTGTTTTTATCCAGTTTGGGTGCTCTGTAATGGTATTTCTAATGATCCTAGTATCTCTGTGTTTTACAGGTTATAGTAATATAATGACACTACATTAGTCACACCACCAATTCTCACTCTACTTATCAAGGCAGCCTTTAGATAACTTCCAGATGAGACATGACAGTGGATAATCCATTATCCTCTTTGCTGGTTCTTTTGTCTTCTGAACAAAGGATTTGATTCAAATTATTAAGCTGATTCCAAGACGTAGCAGTTAGGACTAGCATTTTGAAAATGTTTTTTCCATGCTTGAATGGAATGAATGACCCTCTTCTACTCTCTCTAGGGAGAGAGGGCAATGTGTGGAGAGTGAGATGAATAATGACCAGATTTAGTAGAGGAAAACTGCTGTAGGCAGAGATAACATTATGGGAACAAATAATAAACCCCAAAGCCGGGAAGCTGAATGCTACTTGAGGAAGGTGGGAAAACGTTCTAATAATTCTGCTCTTTGTGTGAACATCACAGAAGAAATTAAAAAAAAAAAAAAAAAAATCAAGACATCCTCGGCACGTGACCTGCAGCTTGACAGACACCAGATCACCCAGGTTCTCAAGTGTGAGAACAGCACCATCTATTGCACAGATGCCCTTACCATCGTGGTGTCACCTCACAGCCTCTCCTACGTGGTCCTCAACAGCTTTCTAAGGTAAGAACATGATCTTTCTTAATTTAGAATGGAGTATTTCCTTTCCTGGTGGTTCGCAAAAAAACAGCAATAAAGCAGGAACTGAGCCCATCTCATGCTCTAACTTCTGGGTCTATGTTTTTCCACTCCTACTTCAAACTCGCATCTGCTTGAGAATCTTGATAAATCAGGCTAATGAGACCACTTGTAACTCTCTTTTTCCACTAATCTTGGAGAATATATTTTCCCTTATCTTCCCATGTATGAGCTATGCTGTCTTTCAATTACAATTGAATTCCATTTTGCACGCACTAGAAAAACTGTACATGTTTGTATTGGGAAAACATGTCTTCTAGAGTTGCAGGTAAAAAGTAAGACAAAGAAAATTTATATACTGAACTGGTAAATATCATACACTAAAATTTTTTTAAATCATATTTTGAAGCTTGGAAATTAGCCACCATTTTAGAAAGAAAAATAAAATTTAAAATTTTTTTCTTATTTTGTTGTAAGTTGAAATATTCAAGCTGATTTAATGTCTTGAAAATGCAATTTAGCAGATGGAAAAAGAAGGAAAGGCAGCACGTTCAAACAGCTTCCTCCTTGAAAATCAGTACCTATCCACAAACCACAGCTGTAAAAAAGCAGGAAAGGGACTTACACTGTGCTACTATGTGTAATTTCTACAGACTACTTTCTTAATTAAGAAAATTAATTTTCTTAATTGTTATTATGTTACTCCTGAAATAAGATTTGAATTTAAATACGTCTATCCAGGCAAACAGTGAACTCCCCTCAAGAGGGTCAATAACTGGAGAAGTAAACCAGAAGACAAGATTAATCATTTGGCAAACTTGGACTGTAGTTACTGAAATGGAGAAAATCTACTAAAGAAATCGAAGTGGGGAAAAAAAGAAAAAAAAAAAAAAAAGGAAGACAGAAGTTTATAACCATGTAGTGCTGTACTTCCACATAATCAAGAGAACTTGTTTTTAAGCTCTTGCCAAGAGCTGATAGTATTTCACAGTGGCTACCTAATAACATGAAAAAAAAAAAAGGAACTGTGATAACCTGTGATAACGTAATGACCCTTTGGAATCTCACACACTCAGATGCTAAATAAAACTTGCCCCAAGTTCAAGTCAGAAAGAATTAACTGACAACTCTCTTGCTACCAGAGAAGCCTGGTCTCACATTTTCCAGCAGGCGGAAGTGTAGGTACATACACCCCTCACAACCCCCGCCTAACCTTTTTCCCCCCAAATCAGTTTTACAAAAATCTCCAAATTGTAGTCATGCTAGCTGATAATCACATTTCATCTGATTGTTATCTGGCAAAAGTAAAGGTAATGTAACACGCTAGACTTAGCTCATTAATTTTCATGAAAACATAAATTATATCCTTTTCAATGCTGGATAGCATTGAGGAAATGGCCGGTTTTTCGTTACCTCCATAGCCAGCCTTCACCTGCTGAAAGACTGCAGGCAAGTCCGTAACTCCTTCAGGGGGCTGTCCTGCAGAAGTGCTGTGAAGTCCAGCCATGTGCATCTACAATATTTCAGATCCTCAAATAGTTTGAAATGACGTAACTTTTTTGGACGTCCAAGTCTTTCAGTTCTCACTAGCTGAAGATCTTGCTCTAACATCTTAACCAGATAACACTTTTTGCCTGGTATTGTCTAGACCTCTGACATTGATTTCCAGGAGGAGCTTTTGTTCAACCGTATAAGAAAGTTAAAATATTCTATAATTGTGGTAAACTAGCACAGACAAAAAAATATCGGGAGGTCCAAGTCATTTGTATATATTTGTGTTTTTTTTCCTCCCTAGGCCACAGCTGTCTGCTATTTTATACACACTGGCTCAGTTGTCTAACTTGGTTAAATTACCTTAGCAGTGTTGAAGTGCAGTGCTATGTTAGCATCATCAGTGAATGATAGGTAGTTAGTGCTTTGAAAAACATTTGGGCAGAACTACTCTACTGTCAAACTTCTGAAAAACAATTAACTTCAAAGATTTACAACCTATCATTTAAGTATGTTTGACGTAGACTTATTTGCACAGCCTACAATTTATAACTTTCTTGCTTCAAATTACCATTCTTCACAAGCAAAAAAGGAAACAGATAAGGGAAGATGCAAAGAAAAAAATAAAGGAGGAAAGAAATGGATGATGGATTATAAAGCAGAGAAGTTTCTTTTTCAGAACAGTTTGACTTCTGACACTGATTGACCTGCCTCTTTGAGGTACATTTCATAACATGCAGAAATTTATAGCAACCAAAACACCTAATAAGAGCAATTTAAGACAAAGTCTTCAGACTCTGTGCAAAGGTATTAGCTGTATAGATTTCTTATTAGTGAAAGGAACACAAGATAACTGTTTCTCTTGCACCATTTGCTTCCTTGAGAGTATTAAATAGTTACTTGTTGCAAACACAACAGTGTGGGTTGAGAAGAAACTGTGAGTTATGACTTCATGAGTTAAACAGACTTCAGTTAACATTTTCATGTGTCATCTGTCCCTAAAAATTCACAAAGTGCTTCCAAACTTAAGAAAATTCATCCTCTTTTTCCCTTTATTTGCTAGGATTCAAACACTGACAATTTAAGATGCTAATTTCTGTTTTCATTTTGAAAAACTTTTGTTTTTAAATCTGCATATGCACAGTCTGTCTTCTGTATGCAATATTCATTTTGCACTAGAACTAAATAACCTAATTCGTCTTGATGCTAGCAGAGTAACTTTGGTGGTTGCAGCTAGGCAACTCAGATCAGACTTCATGGTGAAGCATAAAACTAAGAGGTCATAATCAGAAAATTCTTATATTTACTGAGTGTATATATATCACTTGTATATTTTACTACCCACTTATTTTGGAAATCCATCTTGAACTGGTGACACGACAATATTGGCAACTTCATTAAAGACTTACTTCTTCAGCACTATGTGAATGAAATAGATGCAATAATACGAAATTATAACCAAACATTAAAATACTTCCATAAGTTTTGTACTTCATCCCTGAAAAATGAGAACTCCCATTGATTTAATGAGACTTCACTTATTGGCATCATACAAATACTACTGTGAAATTCTTTTAATGATCTTTTGAAATAAGATCGTTCAAAATCAATGTTAGGGGAAAGAGAAGTTGACAAAGGATTCCACAAAAGATTTCTGAATCAAGCTGAAGACCACACTTTGATAGTAACCTTGATTTTTTTTGCATGAGCTGGTACTTTGATCTGGACAATTGACTACGTAACAAGAATAAAGAAGCATACCATAATCTGAGTTTTCCTGAAGAGATTAGATGCTCGCCTTTGCCAGAGGTAAGAATAGTTTCCGTTTACTCAGAGCTTTGTTTTAAAATTTGTCTCTTTGAGGTAATATACAGACACAATTTGGCATGGAATTAGATTAATTTCCTGAGATTCCCAAACTTTGAGTTCTCAGGCACTCAAAGGGTTTGTCAGCAATCACAGTTTGTTTGGATTCCCAGAGGGAGAAGAACTTCTGATTTATCAGGAGTTCCTGAGCTCATTTTAAACACCAAAACAGATTCACAAGAAAATCAGAAGCTTTATTCTACCAAAATGAAAATGTTTAGGTTCTTAACTCTAAAACTGGAGAACAGTTTTTTAGTTTCAGTTAATGTAGTCCTGAATCACGTTACCTGTAAAGTTCTTCCATAGCTCCTCCAGTGACTTGGCTGACAGGAGGCAGACCTGGCATGTTAGCATCTCATGTTTTCATGGATGGCTTGTCCTGGAGAATCCTTAAAATTTGTATCTATTTTAAGGATGCTGCTTAAGCTGAAATCTTTCCCTACTCTTTTCAGATCTCTTCTCCCAAGTCTGTTATCTTGTAAGACTACAATAAGCTCTTCATCAGTTATGACTATGGTAGCTTACTCTTCTCTTCCCCTGTTCAATATATTCCATAAAGTAAATGCAGAATGTTGGACATTTCCTGGGCTTATCTCTGGGATTTAATGTATTCTTTAATTAGCATTAATTAGCCTTTCTGCAAGTGTTAATGTTTTCAAGACACAGAAAAGTGAAATATGAGCTGTAAATGCATATTATCAAACTCCCTATTCTCTAGGTCCATGATAGAGTCTACATAAGGACCATATGTGACCTAGCACATCTGATAGATTTATTAGTTATTAAAAGTGAGATTTTATCTGGAACCACCTTATCATCCTCCGTCTTTCACTAGTATTAGATGCTTGCAGTACCATGAGACAAAGCAGTGTAAACTGGGTCAAGCTGAGGTAAACATGTTAAGCACATTGAACTGTTGCAGTTGACTTTAAAAGAGGATGTAATCATCATCTCTTTCCACTGTCTAGACATTTGAAAGGGTTGTCAGGACTACAGCTACAGCTTACCAAGCATCTGCTTTTGCTCCACAGGGAGAGCTAAATCTTTGAGATCAAAGTCTCATGATAAACACTTAGCTGGAGTGGATTTCTGACTTGTAAAATCATCAAGCAAGTGCTACCCTTCATTGGACTCTTGCTTGCCATTTCACCAATTAGGCACACAGCTAGGCTCCATGGTGTACATTGAAGGCACAGAGAATCACATCCGGATGTTCATATAGGGGCTACAGTGCTCAATCCACGATAGACTGGACTAACATACAGGGGCAAATCATAGGGAAACCTTACTGTAGAAAGGAGTAGAAGCTGTCAGACATATCTACCTTTGGAGAAATAATTTGTGTGTTTCTGAGAGGTAGGAATCACTGCAAAAACCTTTTCAGTTTGCAATATCCAAGCAAGGTCCACTTCAAAACAAGATAAAAGGAGACATTAATCTGCCTTAGCCTCCAACTGCTCCTGGAGAGTTCTCTTCTTCTTGAAGACTTCCTTGGCAAAGGAGCCATTGCCGCAGCAACTGGAAGGAAGAAAACTTGCTAGGTTACACTCTTCTTTGAAGGTATATCCACTCCTGAAGCCTGCTATCAGCACTACAGCATTTTGCAAATCTGCTGTGTGTTTCTACACACTGAATCTTTATCATGCATCTTAAGATGCTCCACCACAACACAGAGTCTTCCCTGTGCTAAGGTAATATCTAAGACAACACAGCTTCTAAGTAACTGTGTATTTCTCATTTCTTTGTAGCCAGATGAGATCTGTATGGAAGAAGGTGATTTAATTCAGCTCAATGGAACCAGTGTAAAAAAAATTAAAAAACTTAAAAAAATCTCTGGTAAACTCCATTCTCTGCCTGCACAGGCTGCAGCCTCTGTGACTGGCTTAACTGGCCAGGTCCTTGCTTGCCCACCTTGGCATAGTCCTGGAATGACCATGATGGGGACACAGGCTGCTGGCATGCTTCTGAAGCATGTTTCAGGGTATTCACATACTATTCCTATGTGAAGTTCTAATAGGGCAATCATTTGTGAAGCACATGCAGAGGTTGTATGAGCACAGTAACTAGAGATCAGAGAGGATCCAGAAACAGGACTGCCCTGCAGTTGAAAATTCATCCTCTTCTCTTTGGAACTGAGAAAGTCTCTTCCAAAGTGTTCCGTGTTAACTTGGGCATTTCAATTCTCCTGTTTGTTAAAACCATGCAGAGGAAAAGGTTACTATGGGTACTGTGTCCAGTTCTGGAGCCCCCAACACAAGAAAGACATGGACCAGTTAGAATGAGTCCAGAGGAGGGCCACGAGGATGATCCAAGGGCTGGAGCACCTCCCCTACGAGAACAGGCTGAGAGAGTTGGGGCTGTTCAGCGTGGAAAAGAGGAGGCTCTGGGGAGATCTTATAGCGGCCTTCCAGTACCTGAAGGGGCCTACAAGAAAGCTGGGGAGGGACTTTTTACAAAGGCAGGTAGTGATAGAACAAGGGGTAATGGCTTTAAACTGAAAGAGGGTAGGTTTAGATTAGATATTGGGAAGAAATTCTTCACTATGAGGGTGTTCAGACACTGGAACAGGTTGTGCAAGGAAGCTGTGGATGTCCCCTCCCTGGAAGTTTTCAAGGCCGGGTTGGATGAGGCTTTGAGCAACCTGATCTAGTGGAAGGTGTCCCTGCTTATGGCCTAACCATTCTATGATTCTGTGATTTTTTTTTTTGACGTGGACCTAAGCATAAACTTACAGTCTTTAGCTAGACTGTGCAAGCTAGTGAGGTTTACTGATTATCTTGTTGGCTGATAAAGACTCTTCAAACTGCTCCTTGAAAGCAAGCAAATTCCACTCAACAGCTTTGCAGAAGAGATATAAGTGGATACACTAGAGTGATTCCAGGGAAAAACATGGAGCCCTAATACAGCAAAATGCTTTACTCTTTTTCAGAAAAGAACACATAATGTCCAATGGGACCTTTGTGCTTTTTTAACCTATGTAAGTACCACATTGAGATATACATCGTTCCAGAACAAAAGCAGGACTCACATGTTTAATAAAGGGGGTGGGGAGGGGGGCAGGCAGTGGGAAAGGCTGCAGAAAGAGGAAAGGTCAGCATAAATCAAAGTTTGTACTGTGGAGAGAGAGATGAGAACAGGGTGTTCAACACAGGATCTTGGATTTCAGATACATAGCTCAACCCCAGAGAGAATCAGAAGGATGGAGAATTGAGCTGAAAGGAAAAAGGGTTGAACACACATGAGAAGGGGAAAACCTGAGTTGAAGGATAAAGATGTCTCTTCCTTGTTGCATGACCCAATACAGTATAATCACTGGTTTATGGCATCTGCACCTAGAGACATCAGTCCATATGATAGGGAAGAAGCCAAAGTTCTGTACCGCATAGTCCTCATATTGTAAATGAGCCAGTTGTTCAACAGTATTATTTCTTCCAGGTGTTAAATTGAAGAAAAAGCACCATGTATGAGCTGCATTCTAAACATGTTGCACAGTCTTGATGCCCATAATGGACCAAGCTGTGGCAATCCAAGCAACAAAGGTCTTCCTGGCCACAAACTGCTAGAGCAGTCTGTGGTGTGGTTTCATCTGCAATCAAGTTGGGAAAAGGCAATTGGGCAATGAGCTGATGGATGTGCAGCAGATAGCTGTGCTGCTGTGGCCACTGCACAAAAATGTACTAGTTGTTTTCAAGACTTAACTCCCAAATTTTTGCTACTGGCTGCAGCTGCCCCTTCCCCCACCCTACCCTTGCAACCATCATTAACACCAGGCATTGACCCTCCACAGATATGTGCCTCAGCTACTCCAGTGGCAGTAGTCTCAGCTAAGTGCTTAAGATCATTCTAGCATTAAAGTTTGCCCAGGTCTGCTGACCTAAAACCTAATCCCAAACCAATTACTTTTCGTAACACCAGTCCTAACCCTTGTCTGGCTTTCCCCACTGTGCCCAGCAACAGATTTTGTTCTTTGGTCTTGACTGATTAAAAAACAGTTAAGTCTACTCACAACTGTACGGGCCATAGTAATTACTCAGGTCCTCCTAGCAGCTCTGGATTATAACTAAGAAAGGCCTTAGCATGGAATTGCTTGGTATACTTCTGTAGATCCTAAGGTTGCTTTCTTGGAAAATGTGGACACTGAAAAGCTATGTATGAGAATTCTTGGGTTTTCATTTTAGCTGAAATATTTTGTTCTATTTAAAAACTTCCCTCAGCTTTCTTTAAATTGACTACTTCAGTGACTACTGGTACCAACATACCCACTAAGAAATGTGTCTGTTCTAAATATGGTCCTATGTTGAGCCCCACTGTCCTGGCTGAATGAGACCAAATGGATTGCTCTAGCCCCTATTCCTCTCCTTAGCCTGTCCCAACTTCCCTGTGGCCATCCATGATAAAAGGCCTGGGTGCTGTGCACATATGGTTCATCACACCGAAGTTTATGTACATATATATTTAGGTCTCCACCACAGCAACAGAGAAATGGCACTGGCAAAATTGCTTTTTTCTTTTCTCTTTATTTCCATGCTTGCTTTTTCTTCTGTGTCATCGTTTAGCCTCTTTCAGTTCTCCTATGGCTTTAACTTAGCCTGCTGACCAGTTCTACACTGAAATATGAACTTCTCTGTTAAACTTGGCACCGTCACAAGCATTTGGGGAGCCTTCTGGTTCTTCCATTCCTGGGTCCCATAGCTATCACTGTACTGGACGTACGTCAAATAAGGGTCACAACCACGGCCTTTGCTAGAGTGGCAAGGATGGGATGTGGGACTTGGAACTCCCAGGCCCTGTTTTGGGCTTTGCTGCCATGTGGTTTGCAAAGCTGAGTAGTGTCCTTGGAGCTCCCAAGCACAAGCAAGCCAAGGCGTTGTTTGGTGCAGCATTGCTGGTACCTGTGTCAATGTTGTTGCAAAGGTAGATTCATTGAAAGAATATGTTTGAAGCATCTCTAGTTCAAATAACTGAACTTTAGCTGGAACTTTTTGGTTTCTCATTTTGGAAGGATGTTCCATTTCAAAAACTATTGCATTCTTTTAAAATCATTACAGAGTTCAAATAGGAATCAAAACTGGTTTGGATTAAACTTTTTGTTTAACCTTAAACTTTACTATTTTTGCCGAATATTTTCTCTTTAATTTTTGCCCCCCTCAAATTGCCAGTGTGTTGAGGAATGGCTTAAGGATAAGGGTCACAGTTCGACTGAGCAATTGTACGATCAGAGCCTGTTTTAGTAGGCCTTAGTTGACATAAGTTGAGTGGAATTTTCCCCTACATGCAGTTCAGCTGCTACGTGCAGTTGAGCAAGAACAGCTGGCCTTGCAGGATAAGATGTGATACAACTTTGAAGGAGTAGCGCTTGGCAAGTAGGATGCGCTGACATATTTTTACTGAATCTGTGAGAACCGCAAGTAAGAGAACAATGCAAGTCTGTAAACGCAACCTTTAGTATTGTAACCAATCATTTAATGCCTAGAAGTATGATGTAACTAATCACCAATCACCTAATGCCTAATAGACATAACTAACTGTATAAATGAGTGTTATCCGGGCTAATAAATCGATTCATGATCTATCACTCATATTGAGTCGGCTTCATGAGTCCTCTGCTGCTCGCACCAGTGAACCACTTTATCACTACATGAGATAATGAGACTGAGTTCTGCTTTCCACATCACAAAGTGTCTATGACACCATAAATCTGAACTATTTCTTTACCCCCACAGAATCTCTCCCTAACCATCAATTGAGGCATAGGCATAAGGCAATACATGTGGGAGGTTTGTCATACTACTGTCCTAGAGATAAGCAGAACAAAGCTGCACTAGTATTAACCACACAGCTCTTAGAGACAGAGTATGGGCACATTCTAATTAATCACAATTATGCGAACTCATGTGTTTGCATACAGCACTGCCCAGAGTTACAGGGAATTGGGCAGATACCTATGGATATGACTCAGCCAGGAAGGGAACTTCAGTGTTTGCTCCAGGGAATCAAGCTGAGTAGTGAGACTCCAGGCTCTCCCAGCCAGGGGAAAAGGGGAAGAAACAAAAGCTCATTTAAGACTACAGTGACGCTTCTCTGGAAAGTTACTGTATTTCCCTGTTTAGTAAGGAAGCTACCTCTCTGCTTCATACATCACATCTGAGTTTTGCATAGCTCTTTAGTGATTCAGCTAAAAAAATACTGTGCTCCTCCTGTCAAAGGTGTCTGCCAGCTGGGCAGCACTCTCAGTTCACAGCTCTAACACCTTGCTTTGACAATACTAAACCTAATGCCTCAGCCAAACTCCCAATAGCAACACTATTCTCCTCCTTGAGCCCTAATCAGCTATCAGCAGAGCTTCAAAGGGAGGGAGGTGAATCTCAGTGGCAAGTTCACTCCAGGGCATTAAAGTTTACTTGCAGCTTCAGTCTATGATACTCATAACATCAAGCTGCAGACTACTTGCCCCACAACGGTCAAATACTCAATTTTGTCTTGGTGGGGACTAATTCTGGAAGTTCAAGTATTATTTATGGCTCTAAAATTATCCAGATATTTTTCTCTCTGCAGCTGGGAAGGTAGGTAATTTTCAGACATTGCTCAGTTACAAAAGAAGATACTGCTGGTTGTAGTTTATTTATTAACATGCAGGCACAATCCTCTGCAGAACAACAGCAAGTTCAAGCTCACTAAACAGAAAACTCACTTTGGTTTGTTCCTGGAAGTGAATACAGAGGTATTTTCTCCACTCTCAAGGACGCTGCAATCACCTATCAGTTTCTTTTTCCCAAATAAAGCAGAGATCCTCCCGTGACTTCTCAAATTCAAAAGCAAGTATCCTTCCAGGCTAGCATTGAATGCTTACAGGAGCGCAGTTGAGGGGTCCCTCACTTGCGCCTATTGGAACGTAATAGATAACAGCATGTAAAAAAAGACAGAGAAAATAAATGGTAAAAACTCTCCTTTTCACAATCAGATGCAATAAGCCCAGAAGATGTGTAGGTTGAAAAGACTATGTTGGTATGAAAAGAAAAAAAAGACCAAAAAAAAGTGAAGATACTTAAGTGAATGCATGAATGAGAGTGAGCACTTGCAAGCACTATGAATGACAGAGGAATACAATGAACAGGGAGAATCTTCCCATTCTTCTGTCCTGAATGATTGATATTATAATCAGGGATGCTGGAGCTATACAAGAAGAGAAAAATAAAAGGCCATATTCCTGACTGGTGAAAATGAAAGCATTCACACTGATTTCTACGGAGCCACTGCTGTTTATGCTGCTGCAAGATATATCCCTAAGAGAGGTGAGATAATGTGCAATGATGGTGGAGATAAAAGCACATAAGAGAAATGAAAACTTATCACAGGCACTGTGTTCCAAGCAAACACAGCTCACAACCTCAGGAAGCCTACAAGAAGTTGTTCTTTCAGTTTTACTTGTTCTTCATAAATAACAATGAACACATATATTTCTCTGTTATGAATGCCTCTCCAGCAATGACACGTTGTCATTAATCACTATAGGATTTTTTTATTAGCTTTCATCTGAGGATTTTTTCAGTGCAATAAAACATTTTGCCTGTGCTTTTACACACAATTATACCAAGATACATCTTTGTCCCAGCTATATGTTTTAATACAAGAGGGACAATGCATACAGCCATCCTTGGAAAGCATGGTTTGATTTTTTCTGTGGAGCACAAGAGGTACTGAATGCAGTGACTGTACGCTGACCTCTCAGCACGCACACTGCAAAACTGTAACACAACTGCACAGAGCATTGCAAATTAGGACTGTGGGACCCAGTGTGTTGTTGGTATTTTTATCTGCAACTACACGCTTCAGCTGACTATTGCTAATCCTTTCCTTTTTTCAGCATACAAAGTTCTTGTAGTCCATCTATGAAGAACATAAATCCAAAACTATAAACCTCCGTAAGACTGAGAAGCAGATGGCAAATGAAAGAAAATGTGAGTTACCTTCATTTGGTCTTTTCTGTACTATGCACAGGAGACTTGATAGATTTATTATTATTTATTTTAGCATGTAAATGTTTTTTCACAAATCATTCAAGTCTTCTGTATTTTAAGATTTACTATAAATTTATAATATACTAATTTATGATCAAAAAGTACAAAAATATATAAAAACATATTTCACAAGTTCTCCAGACCTTACTGTTCTTATTGTCATCTAACAATACTGCTGACAAACAGCTGAGAGAGACAGACCTTCTTTAAGAATACCTCCTTACTCCTTCCAGCAAAGGCCAAAAGCTCGATAGCTCTCTCAGCAATTCCAGCACAACTTGGGGAAAAATGGGCAATCCGACCAAGTGTTAAGGAAAAAACTGTATTCAAACAGCACAAAGAAACCTCCTTCTCCCATTTAGTTTGAGAAACAGCAATAGCTTTAATAACAACTCTGCACAAAAGTCTGTGGCATAATCCAGATCACCTGGTATACAGGGTGATAAGTCTCCCCAGATTCCCACAGATTTCAGTGAGGCCAGGATTTCATTCCTGCATTTAGCATAAGATCTTCAATGTCATCTTCTCTTAGAAAAGAATTTCTGCAGTTATTTTTTAGCAATATGTCAACTGGTTGAAAAGGATCTTCATTTTTTCCAGTGCAAAGAAGTTGAACTAGAAGGGCCTACTGTAAGCTTAAATGTATAAACCTTCCAAGTATTATCCTCCGGTGTCCTCTTTGAATATATGCTGAAAAGATTTAGCAAATTTCTGCTTATACTTCAAATATATTTCTTAAAACCGCAAGTGTTCTGCTTTGATTTACACATAAGCACATCAAAGATTAAAGAGCAAAACAATTACAATGAAGCTGATGAATTCTTAATCTCAGAGAGAGTGGTAAATTAAGGGAAAACATAGTCTCGTTACTGGTTGTTCTTTTGTGATTAAGTATTAGTTATCTGCTCTGTTTGACATTCTGAAGCCCTATTTATTTGATTAATTTAATTGTTATCCTAATTAATTTAATTATTTTGTAGCAAGGGTTGAGAGCCTGGTGCATTCATGGTTCCCTACATGGAGCTCAACTGATTAACAGTGCCACAGTTTGCTGAACTGGTAAAAAGCCGCCACCGGGTGCCTGGTGCCCTTTTGCTTGTCTGGGCTCGACTGACGCTGCTCTCGGCTAGTTTCTGTCTCCGCGCTGTTGTTCATAGATTAATGCGGGCATGGGATTATTCACGGTGCGTTAAATTAAGCATGTACATCAAATTTTGCAGAAGAGGGCCCCCAGCCCTTGCACTTTTGAAATTATGAGTGTATATAAGTAACTCTTTGACTTACTAAGGGCAAATTAAAAAAGAAGGGG
>NW_010320125.1:0-1079 GCF_000700745.2 Antrostomus carolinensis
CCGCTGACATTCAATCTGAGCCCCCAGAATAACGGGTTTATTATTTATTACTCTGCTATTACATAAGCTTCTTTGAAAGTCAAACGAAATGCAGCTTTTTTTTTTTTTTAGCTTTTTTTTTTTTTTTTGAAACAGCATCTGTGTCTTTGCTCGGGATTAGGGATGTAATTGTCCATGATGACACAGGCTTCTTAGGCATGTCACCCTCACCCGCACACAAAAGTGCATTGCTGAGGATGAATGCTGGCTGGAAACTGTGAGGTATTCAGAGGAATGTCTCTCATTTCTCCTGCTTCAATGAGGCAATTTACTTCACCCTGACAAGGAAAAGTTTTGAAGCAAATCGATACGGGATGAAGTGCGTAATGTATGGAAATTACATTTTAATAAAAACCATTGGCAGGGTTGCAACTTCAACAGTGGTCTATTCTCCTCGCCTGCCTCTCTTGTTGCCTCTCCACCACCGTGTGTCTCTTCTTCACCACCGTGGTTCCTACCTCCTGCACAAACACATTCAAAACACAACAAAACCAAGCTAAACTCGAACTCGCAATGCTTCTCCTTTCAGCTAACCTCATCCAGTATGTTTGTTCTGTGTGCAACTGCTGCAACTTCAACAGTGGTCTATTCTCCTCGCCTGCCTCTCTTGTTGCCTCTCCACCACCGTGTGTCTCTTCTTCACCACCGTGGTTCCTACCTCCTGCACAAACACATTCAAAACACAACAAAACCAAGCTAAACTCGAACTCGCAATGCTTCTCCTTTCAGCTAACCTCATCCAGTATGTTTGTTCTGTGTGCAACTGCTTCATTAAGAACGAGGTATGCCACGGATCAGAAAGTAATTAAACAACCAGACACTCCCCCACCCTCCCCACTTCCAAATTCTGATAAAACATCACAACTGTTAACCCTTTCGCTCAGCCACACGTTGCACAAACCAAGGGCACGATGCTGTGAAAACCCAGCCCATGGCGTGGGGAGCAGAGCAAGCCGGGGTGCTGCGGGCAGGAGGTGATGGACCAGCTTTCCTTGGGGCTGGGATGGGATGGGATGGGATCAGCTCTTCTTTTCCCAACA
>NW_010320126.1:0-8412 GCF_000700745.2 Antrostomus carolinensis
TCATATTATCAGCAAACTTGCTGAGGGCAGAATAATGGACTTGTTTAGCCTATAGATGAGAGACATCATGATAAATAAGGGTAAAGGGCACAGCAAAGAGGAAAGGAATAAATTGAACTCCATACCTGTCCTATGGATGAGACAGAGCAAAATGGCTTTTGATACATTAGACATTAGGGCTGATCTTTCTATCTCAGATCGCTCTCATCACCTATCTGTAGACAACTGAATCAAGATCCAGATCTCCAATTCTAGCAGAAACTTAGAAACCTATAGTTGGAGGCCTGTGGTTAGTGGTGTTCCCCAAGGGTCGGTACTTGATCCAGTCCTATTCAATATATTCATCAGTGACTTGGATGAAGGGACTGAGTGTACCCCGGATGACACTAAACTGGGAGGAGAAGGCTGTGCTGCCATTCAGTGAGATATGGACAGGCTGGACAGCTGGGTGGAGAGGAACATGATGAAGTTCAATAAGGGCAAGTGTAGGGTCCTGCACCTGGGGAGGAATAACCCCAGGTTGGGGGTTGAACTGCTGGAAAGCAGCCCTGCAGAAAAGGACTTGGGAGTCCTGATGGATGACAAGGTGACCATGATCCAGCAATGTGCCCTTGTGGACTATTGTGTCCAGTTCTGGGCCTCCCAGTTCAAGAGAGATAGGGAACTTCTGGAGAGAGTCCAGTGAGGGGCCACAAAGATGATTAAGGGGATGGAGCATCTTTCTTATGAGGAAAGACTGAGAGAGCTGTATCTGTTTAGCCTAGAAAAGAGAAGACTGAGAGGGGACCTTATTAATGTTCATAAATATCTAAAGGGTGGGTGTCAAGAGGATGGGGTGAGACTCTTTTCAGTGGTGGCCAGTGATAGGACAATGGTCAACGGGCAGAGGAGGTTCTGCTTAAACATGAGGAAAAACTTCTTTACAGTGAGGGTGACGGAGCACTGGAACAGTCTGCCCAGGGAGGTTGTGGAGTCTCCATCTCTGGAGAGATTCAAACCCCACCTGGATGCAGTTCTGTGCAACCTACTCTAGGTGAACCTGCTTTGGCAGGGGGGTTGGACTAGATGATCTGCAGAGGTCCCTTCCAACCCCTGCCATTCTGTGATTCTGTGATTTGGAGATACATGCCTGTAGACATCTACACTTAGAGCATTAATCCCACAATGACTGAAAGACATTTCCCAGGGAAATTACTCAAACAGTGCAGACCAGTCAGTGCCGGAGCATTTTGCCTCCGGGGTATATGGTGTCTCTATCACCAGCCTCAAGAAGAGGTAGGACAAACACCTTCAGGACTAATTTAGGTGGAGATAATCCTGCGGTGGAGCACAAAGATGGGCCAAATAATGTCTCCTGTCACACTCTTTTCTACAATTTCTATGATTCTGTTTATAAGGAAGTACAAGGGCAGCCAGGAATTGGGGAAATAGGTTCCAAGAGGCTCAAAGACAGGAACAGATAAAAAAGTTACAGTATAAAGTCACTGTTGCCTCCCAGCTAAAATATAGTCACTGTAAACTGTTCTGATGGTTAAAAAATTAGAAATCAAAGTGAACCAAAATCTTAGAACATGAATGCTCACTCTCAGCTATCATAGTATTGCTATCTCAAATACAATGAATAAATAAATACTGAGATTATTTAATATTTGTTTGTTTTCAGGGTTTTGTACCAAAAAAGGGGGCAGAAAAATTATACAAATGGAAGGAATAAAGAAAGTAGACATTCTCACCTCCCAGGAGGTAAGGTATAAAGAACAGCAATAATTAGGAGAGAAGGTATTACTGCTATCTCATTAATGATATGCAAAACCACTAAGAAAATGGTAGTTAGCAGCTTTTGGCCAAATTGCACAGTTCCTGAAAAAAATGAATTCTCACTGCAACCGAAAGCCATTTGTTCATTTGTGGTAACCACTGTGTTGACATCTGAGCCATCACGAAGCAGAACTATATACGCAATACACCCTCCCCAGGAAAGAAAGCACAAGCATTGATTCTTTCTTTGCGTCAGTAAGATCAGACTTTACCAAAACGAAGGAAACAAAATGGTATCACTTCACCTTACAAAAGCACCAACTACCTACAACACTGAGCTAGAAAACTTAGAATAAAAAATACTGTCAGGTGAAACAGTAGAACATGACTTAGAGCTATATCGGCTGCAGAAGTACAGAAAAGAACTTGTTCCTCTGTACTGCTCTGCCAATTTTGAAGAAAATAAAAGATGTAAGGTCAATGTTTGATTATCTGAAAATTATCACCCAAGTGCTCTTTCATTTTAATTTTTGGCATTTAAAATATCTTAAGATAAACTAAAGGAAATTTCAGAGTAAATTTTTTTTCCTAATCAAGGAATGACCAAACCCAACTAAGGGTGGAAACACAAATTATTTTACTTAATGAAAAGTCTGTAAAATTTATGCATCCAAAAGTGCTCAGTGTCTTAAGATTTTTTACTCAAAATCTGAAATGCTGTAGCAACTACTTTTGTTTGAATTTTCATTGCTTCAAAATACAAACATCCAATGGTAAATAAATGGGATGAAGGCATTTTACACTCCCATATCCTTCTCTCCCTTATTCATTAAACAGCAGCATGACAGTAGCAATAGATGAATGTAATAGGGTAACAAAGACCTTCCTAAAAACTCTTTTTCTTACGCTAACATTGGGTTTCTCTACTACCTTCTCCCAGTGCTCTCCCCCGCCTAAAGGGAGGAGGTAGGTATGAATTGTAGGTATGAAGAATCCTTCAACACTAATCTTCTTCCTCTGGCTACAGTGTCTCACAGTTCAACAATAAGTTGCTGCTCAAGACGACCTCTGTCCTTCCTGGTCCGCAGAAGCCAACATGTATGCATCCTGCTAAGTGAAAGCCTGTTTAAAATTCCTGTCAGTCAGACTTTTTCAAACATCAAACTCTTGCTTTCCTTTGCTCTGCTGGGAAGAAGATTGCCATGCTAGTTTTCAATCATATCTCTGGATGTGTTGACAGTGGATAATCCTCCTTCTTGCTGATGCTCTGGAAATTTTGAGAACAGTGAGCATGACCCCTGCCCTGACCCACTTCAGGGATCCCCCAAGTGATGTCTCCCAGCTGCAGAAAGTAGGTTTGTATCTGCTTGATTCACTCTCTGGCAAGCACAGCAAGGGAATTTCTTCTCTGCTTCCCCACCCCCCACATTATTGACCCATTTTGTGGCCTCAGAGTGCCTTAGGATTTTGCTTGGTTTTTTCTTGATGAAGAAGAAGGTGATAATGGAGTCAGGAATCTGTCCACACTTGTCTTTGTCCACAAATGTAGGAGGCAAAATTTTTTTACCAAAAAAAAACAAACAAAAAAAAACCAAACAAACAAAACAAAACAAAACAAAACAAAACAAAAAAAGCTCTGACTTACCAAAGGCAGATTTCTGCTTCCTGCTTATTCTTTTGATCACTTCCCAGGCTAAGTGTCTCCCACAGGGCTGCAAGGTTGCAGAAGCACAGCCCCGGAGAAGTCAAAGGGTTTCAGAGCTTTCTCAGTGAAAGGGCTAATAAACCACAAAGTTACAACTCCTATGTCCTTTGCCTCACATGAGGTCAATAGCTCTTCATTGTTAGGTTTTAGTTTTTATGACCCTGAGAAACCCAATATTATCACTTTACTCCCTGCCTCTTTTTCCACATCACCTATGAATATGTTGATCAGCACAGGTGCATGGGCAATACATGTTTTGTGTAGAAAAGCACACTATTAATCTTTAACAAGAAATCAGTACAGGAAGAAAATCATCATTCTCTGAAAAAATGACTACACAATTTGCCAAAGTTGTCCTTAAAGGGAAAAAAGGTAGGTTTAAACTTCTGATGGACACTGTCCTTAAAAGCTCTGCAAGTAATATATTCAGCATAGGCAATTACTGCAATAGATTTTTATTTTAGGTTGCCCAAAACATGCATGGGTCTGCTCTCACAGACATGCTGACTTAAGGCTAAAACAGCAAAAGTTTGTAGAAGTATCTAATTATAGACTAGACACCATGGTGGAAAAATAAAAAATCTATCAGGCATGCTGTCTGTTGATTAGATCTACCAAATAAACAAATGCCAGTTGTCCTTGGTACAAGCTATTGATGTATAAGTGAACGTTAAACTACATTTTTTTTAAAATATACAAGACTTTACAAAAGCAAATCATGCCTAGAAAATAAGTAACATTGTACAGTTCACATTAAAAACTTTTATGGCTTCCTAGCAGTGAAGATGGAGAATTGAGGATTGTGTGTGAGGTAGGTCTGGGATACAATAATATTTTACAAATTGAGTAATTTTATCTAGTATATGTCTAAAGAATCTCAGATTTATGTTAACATTATGTAGGGTTTATGTGGAACCTGTTTGAATAGACCAACAACAGTCATTAAATAATTTTTATTGCATGTTTGACTCACATGAAATTATCATAGTTACCTCAGCAGCTCACTGTAGTACAACTCACCAGTCTGTGTCCACTGCAGGCTGCCAGGAAAATGAGAAAGGCTTTAGTCTTTGACTACTCTCAAAGAAAAGTGGGGCAAAACATATTTTGTCCTCCAAAGAAGACAGGAATGACAGAGGATCTTACTTGAGAAGAAAACAGACTGTACAATGGGACTGGATAAAGGAATGATGATTAATGAGAAGCCTCAGATTATACATAATCACAGAAAAAGAGGTCTGCAATGGATCTTGATTAGTCACCTAGTCCATCTTCCAATTCCAATGCGACATCAATAGCACTTACTATTTGTCCAGTATGTACTTAAAGACATCCAGTAATGGAGACACTATTACACTCTCTCTAATACAAAGCTGTGCCTCACTAATGTTACCATTAAAAAAGCTTTTCCTCCTTGATGCAATTTAAGTCCATTACATCTTACCCTACCTACCAAAACCAGATTATTCCTTTTTTCTTTGCAATGGCCTTTTAACTATACAAAGACTCTTAGTGTGGCTTTCTTCTGCCTTCCTTTCTTTAACCTGAACAACTCCAGCTCCTTTAGTCTTCTTCCTGTCTTCTGTTCATTGTTGTTGCCACCTGCCCTGTCTCCTGTTGGTTCACATACTTCTTGAGCTATGGTGCACAACACTAGCCTTTCCACTCATGTCCTACCAATACTGCATAGAGCCCATGGACTTCTTCCCACACCTACATCTTCTTGGGATGTTTACTGGTTTTGCCATGAAAACACATTGCTGACTCATATTCAGCTTATGACTTATTGTAGACTCCAGATTCCTTTCTGGGAGGTGATGTTTTCAGTAATTTCTTTTTCTGAATTTGTGCAATTTTTTATACCTGCCTAGGTTTAGCAGCTTGCTTTTGTCCCCACCAAGATGTGCCTTATGTTTTCTAGATCAGTTTCGTATTTGTCAACATCCTAATCCCCTCCTCCAACATGCCTGCAATTCCTCACAGAACTCAAGAGAACTGGATTTAGGTTCTCGACAATCCTACTTGGTAGACCCATTCTGACACCAGCCATTGATACCTACTCTGTAGGTAGAGGTATCTACCTAGTTAAGCCCCAGCTCCACAGCAGTTCCACACAGATGATGTTTCCCAGCTTTTTATCAGAATACCAAGGTACAGTACCAAACAATGTAACATTACATTGTCGCATGACTCAGTTGCTGTGGTAACATAAGTTAACTAAATGTACATTGTCATAGCAGCTTTGTCACATGAAGTATGTAGGCTTTTCTACGCAAGTAACGGTAGGAGCAGCACAAGATTCTGAGATGAAAAAGTTACTGGACAAAATGTGGTGGCTGAAAAAGGAAAATAACGTGAGGTGGAGGCTGAAGAAAGAGCTGAGAAATCACCTAGACATTTCAAGGATGCCAGTTTGGAAGCAGGGACCATAACTGTGGTTAAGTTAAGAAAGGAAAGGATGAGCATCTACCTGCAAAAGGTACTCAAAAGACTAAAGCAGAAAGCGAGCAAGAAGTAGACTTAATGTTTAGGATCTTCAAGTAAAGCAACAGTTATTTAAGACGACAAAAGCAACAGACATAAATAGTCATGATATTCTGCTGAAATCAGTTATCCACTCTGGCACATCTGATAATCTCAAGAACAAGATGAATCAAGCGAGTTTTGGGCAGGGGTTACCTGAGAAGTGGGCTGCTGTGGATGAAGGCACAGAACACAGGTTTCCCAGGCCAAGAGGGTGAGGAATAGGTTCAATTACACAGGCTGGCCAGCTCGTTGGACAACTGCAGGAATAAAAGAAGCATTCTCTGTGTCACAGGCAGAAAATATTCAAGTCGTGGAAAACAGCTGTAGCTCATAAGGGGAGAGCAGAAACGGCAGATTAAATGCGCAACATGATTGAGAAGGTAAAGAAATTTTGAAAATATGAATGTGTGGTTTTTTAATTAAAAAAACAGAGGTAACTGATGTAAAGCTGCTAAAGCAAGACAGATTCATAAAGAAGACAGAATGGAAATCAGAGTTAACATGTACAGGAGGCCAGTTTTACAGAAAAAGTATTGTTTATAAACTTTTGCTATTCTGTACTGTTACATCGCAGTTATGCAAATACAGATTCTGGAAATGAAGCAAGTCTGGTTTCAGAATGGGGCAGCGGGTCCTGTTTTTCCCTCTTCTTGCTTGTAAGTACTGATTAATCCTGTGAGTGTGTTCTCATTTATTAACAACGTCTTTTTCCTCCATTTGCTGACCAGGAAAGTGTTGTGCAACGTGTGAAAGTCCCAGAGAAGCTACGGAAATCCTGAGTTTCAGCAAAACCTGAAGAACAGTGATGTGGGAAAGACTGCAGACATACAATGGGGAACCAAACCCAGAGGAAGAGAGAGATGTGGGAAGTGCTGGAGGCGCATGAATCCGCAGCCCATGACTGTCCTACCCAGAGAAAGTCTTTTAACACTTGCAACGCTCCCTTCCAAGGTACTACTACTGCCGTATTTAGGGTTTGTGGTCATGGGACAGAAAAATCCTGGATTTTGATTTCCATGTGTCTGTTTCAATTGGGAAGCAACTCACTTCCTAAGGCAACAGAGAGGAAATGAGGTTTTGCCAATGAGCAATGCAGTGACATCAAGCAGCTCAGTTCATTTTGAGTAAACCTCACATTTGAGTAGACTTAGCTCATACTTACAGCTAGCATTCTTTAATCAGTTACAAAGGTTTACAGAATTGCAACCTCTTCTGAACAGAAGATGAGGTCAAAAAGATCATTTAGACAAACTAACTGGGAACTACAGTACACTGAGGAAAAAAAAAAAATTAATGTGAATCTCTCTTGTGACTTTAAGCAGTTTCAAAATCAATTTCACTCCAAATTATTCTGTTCTCTCTTACTCTGATAATTGAGAATAATTTGCTCCAGCACTGCAGTGCTTTTAACTGACTCATATGCTCCTCAATCACTGGCACAGGCTTCCATAACAAGCAGCAAAGTAGCACTGTAAGTGTCTAATACTTTAGTCTTGCCTTCACCAATTTCCCATATTAAATTAATATTCACCGTCACATTTGGACACCACTCTGACATTTCTGAAACAGCATCAGTATGTCTGGGACTGAGGGAACAAGCATTTTATTTTTTTTAGTAACGGTCTCAAACTCTTTCTGCACAGCTAACCAGAAGAGAGACAGCCTCTTGCACCATCAGCTGCGCCCTCCAAGCTCATGCCTAGGATGGGGATGACACACACTGAGGAATTCAACAGAATGAGTTGAACAGACAAAATCGTGCCACTGCACTTGTACGTCACCTCTAAGAGGGAGGGTTTATTGAAACACATATAGGAAAGCAGCATAGCCCTGTTCCGCTACAGTCTTTTGTCTGAGCAAATCTATCGCATTTTATTGGAAAAACAAGCCCTGCTGAGTAGCCCTTCAGGCTCATATTTCTGGGTAGGATTTGTGCAGATCAGATGCAGAATTTAAAGAATTTTTACCCATTTTCTGCTGGGTACCAGAAGAGTTCTTTATAAGCTTCCAGTAGTAGAATAGAGGCAAATAACAATCACTTCAAGCCTGTGAGTAGCAATAGCTCTATGTCGTATCTTGTGTACGATATGCTCAGTCAGCTGGTAAGCCGTCATCACACCACCAGTTTCATTCATATCTTCTAACCAGCCTCCTGGCGCCCAGCCACCTTGCAGAAGCATGGGAGGCAGGGTGGGATGGTGAGAGGTAGATTACTTCATCTGCACAAAAGTAACTGTGGGGTGGGAGGAAACATCTCATAATCAGAATATGGGACGGAAATTAAGGTTTCTACCAACTCTGCCACAGACCGAGTTTGTGATCCTTGGCTAAAGGCTCTCCGACCACCTCCCCTCCTCCATCGACAAAACCAGGGACAGTAAGGCAGGGGCAGGCTTGAACAGGGAGCGGCCACGGGCACCCGG
>NW_010320127.1:0-23342 GCF_000700745.2 Antrostomus carolinensis
GGACGCGGTAGGTGTCCGCACCAAACGGCGTGGTTCTGGTCTCGATGGCTTCCTGTAGCGCTTGCCCTGGCCTCCAGAATCACCTTAGAGCGTTATTTAACATTGAATGGTTAAGGGAAGGCTTTTCTCCTCTAAGAATTTTTTTTCTTCTTTTTTAAACAAAAAAGCAAAAGTTAAACTCTGCTTTATCGTTTTTTTCCCCTCATAAGACATCCTGGAGAAGTGCAAGGGAAACCCTGCACAGCCAGTGCCAAATACAGGAAATACTCCGGATAACTCACAGAACTCTCACCCATTTCTTAACAGCGGCGGGGGGGGGTTGGTTTACGCCCCTCAGAGCAAAAAGGTGGTGTTTGCTTAACGCCCTTCAGAGCACAGCACGGATCCTGCTGCTCGCAGTGCCAAGGACTGCTGGTGGACTTTATCTTGGGGATAAAGATAACCCCAAAACAGAGGGGTTTGTGGCAGGCCCAAGGTTGTGGTCGCAGTACCACTGTGGGAGTCCAAGGGCTTCCTGTCAGTCGGGTCTCTGTCCAGACACAAATTGCACTTTTACGTCTAGTTTTAAAGAACAAGCGTAGCAATTTTAGCAGACTCCTCCAATAAATTGGTGCACAGGGTTGTCTGTCTTTCCCGACACTGGCTTTGTCAGAACTTGCTATGGAGAGAGCTTCTTACCAAGATTTCTGTAAAATATAACACGTTAGATACAACCAGCTAGAAGTGTTATTACTTTACTTTCCCTGTGTCCTTCCTGAGGGCATGCCAGCGTTGCGCAGAAACCTTTTGAAGTACCACGCAAGATACTATGAAACCTTATTCTGAACTTTTGCAATATGATGATTATTCACCAGCTTTTCCTTCCTAAATGCAACTCTTTCTGCCTCCTGTTATGTTTGGGGATTCATGAACCAGTGTTACCACATCCAAGTTGTAGCCTCTGTGGTTCTTTTTTTCCTTATGCCTCTAAGAGTCTTTCATAAAACTCATAAAAAGACCACACGTGCACACAGGAGGCAGAGAAGGGCTGAAAAAAGTCTTGCTGCAGACCTGAGGTGCCTGACCCTTCCCATAACCTTCTCTCTCAGTGTAAATCAGAAATTCTGTGTTCAGTATGACTGAAATGAGCTCTGTGCTTAATTGCCCTTGTCTCTTGGCTTAGGCTGTTGTCCTGTGTGCTTATCTGGAGATAGGAGGCATTGATCTCAGGGATCGGCCTGTGATTGAGCTGGGAGCTGGAACTGGATTGCTGGGAATAGTGGCCACTTTATTAGGTAAGGGCTTTTTTGATTGTTTGTTCAAAGCAATTTACAGCTGTAGTAAAACTCACACTTTTACATCTACCTGCCTGTTATGGAAGTTAGCACCAAAGCTACATATGTGAGCTGTGATGTTTCCTGTCCGAGTCATCTTCCTTTCTTGTTAGACTTTGGAGCCTGCTGCGTTATTTATTGTAGCGATGGTGCCACTGCAGTTTACTTCATGGTGGGACCCTGTTAAGGCTGATGCCTGTTACCATGGCACTCGGCTCACCAGCATTCAGTTCTGCAGCTATTCTCCCCTGGGGAGCAAGTGCTGTGCTTGCCGACTTCCACTTGTCCTAGTACGCTGCACAGATAAAGCTACAGACAGAAACCACTCTGAGCTTGCGTAAGCCTTGTTAGCCTATCTTGCAGATAGGGAAACCAAAGTCTGGAGAAATGAAGTGATTTGCTTATGATCTGTCTGTGGCTGAAGCAGGGACTGGGTACTATGTTAAATTTGTGCTAACTGTCCCAGGTTAACTTAGTAATTCAAAGCTCTAGTGGCTGTGGAAGGTGCCTACTGAAATAATAAAAACAAAGCAGTCTGACAAAATACAATCATGCCATGCAAAATCACACAGGCATAACTTTTATCTGACCTGTGAAAGAGGCTCTCTAGCAGCCTCTTTCCTACTGGACAGATATGGAATTGGTGCAAGTTAATTGTAACAATTGCTGTAACTTACTCTGTTGTCACCTATGGAAAGGCAGAAAGTAACTCCTCTACTTTCATGCACTAAGAAAAAGCTCCAGAAAACATTTTTTTGTTCCCTACCCAACTTAATCTTCATGTGGAGTAGCTTTATATTCTTAAGTGACTGGTGAAGGGTAGGATGTTTGTAGATAGTGGGCTTTTTGCTTGTTTTGTTCTTTTGTTTGTTTGTTTTTAATCAGGCAGCTCAAGGGAGTTGTTAATGTTTAACAGGAACTCAGGAGCCTGCTTGACTTAGAGCACTGTATTCCAAATGCTGTTATGTATGGACATCGACTACTTGTCTGACACATGTGCCCCTGTGCCGCTTAGGTGCTCGTGTTACCATCACAGACAGGGCAGCAGCACTGGAGTTCCTAGAGGCAAATGTAGAGGCTAACTTACCTTCTGAACTGCGTCCGAGAGCTGTGGTGAAGGAACTAACTTGGGGAAAAGACCTGGGTAACTTCCCTCCAGGAGCATTTGACTTCATCCTGGGTGCAGACATCGTTTATCTGGAAGAAACGTTTGCAGAACTGCTTCAGACACTGGAGCACCTGTGCTCAGAGCAAACTGTGATTCTTCTTTCCTGTCGTATCCGCTATGAACGGGATCACAGATTCCTGAAGATGCTGAGAGGCCGTTTCTCTGTATATGAGGTCCACTATGATTCCAGTAAGGATGTTCATATCTACAAAGCACAGAGGGGTGGTCACAAGGATGACTTTTGACTCTGTGCTTTGTTCAACCACTGATACTGTTCAATCCTCCTCTTGTTTCAACTCAATACACTTGTTCCTAAGCATATAATTGCAGTTGTGTTACTTCACTGGCTTCTTGTTCTGGTGGTCTTGTCTGATCACTTGGTCTGATACAGCAAGGACTGTACTTCTGTTCTGCATAGTGAACCTCTGCTTCATTTCTCAGTAGAGTTGTATAGGGTCTTGCACTGACTTTTTATCAAATGTAATTTTTGAAACTGATTTAAGTTGCAGAAGTCTTAGGCATCAAAAATGTAATCAAAAAATCTGTTGTTTAAAATCAAACCACACTTAATTTCTGTGGAAAACTTAGAGTGGGTTTTTTCCCCTTATCACTTCCTTAACTCTAGAAAAGTAAAAGTAGATGAAATATAAGCTAAGACTCCAGCTCTAAATGCTTTAACTCTTCAGGCCTGCATCTTAAATGTTGTGGTAAAAGAAGCCATTTAAAGGGCAAAAACGACAAAGGCAGCTGCTATAAAGTTGTTCTGTTGCTGTCACTGCTGAACTGAAGAGGCATGGGGAAACAAAGAACAGGTCTGTGTGGGCGAGTGGTTGGGAATCAATATTGCAGAATAAGCCAACTTAGAAATCAATGGTGTTTCTACCTGACTTGCAAGTGTGGAGGCTGTGCCTGCAGTACCACAGCAGTCATGGTTCTTCAGTTGTCCCCAACAAGATAGTTTTCCCTCCCACCATTCAAGGCTCCTTGAAGCAGATACACATGCACATATACCAGCAGAGAAAGTGAAACAAGGAGACTAAAACTGTTCTTGAAATATCAATTAGTCCTTGACTCCTAAAGTACCACTAACTAATGTTCTACTTTCTGCCTTTCTTTGTGGCTCACTGTCTCTGAGAGCTGTTATTTAGGAGAGGAGGGTGCTGCTGTAAAATCTTTGTAGCTGGGTGAGTACCTATTCTTGTATTACTTGGGACCTTGGGGCAGTGTCTAGATTTCGGTGTGCTTTCTGTGCACAGTGGTAGTTAGGTGCTCTTCTACGTAACTGATTTCATACCTTGAGCTTGTAAAAACACCTCTGTGTGTTTATCCCACAAGATCCTATGTGAAAAATGTTGCAGCCTGGAATCCGGCTCGCACTAGCAGCAGGCTTCCTTCTCATTCTAGTGGTAGAAAAATGAAACTGGTGATAACAATGAGCTAACGGAAAATGTCTGACAATGGGCTAACACTTCTAAATGCAGGAATTGCTATAGTACTTTTTTGTGTGGATGTGGAATTTTTTTTTTTTTAAACTTAATTACAAAGCCCCAGGTCAGTTCAGGCTTTAAGTATGTGCATGGCTTTGACACTGGCAACAGCAAACACCAGCAGCTGCTCCAGGTGTTAGGAGCTCTTTATCACTTCTGCTTCCGTCAGACTTCCTGACTGGAAAAGATGCAGAGGGTCTGTGGTCCAGAAGTGATGTGGAGACTGTAATCTGGACATGACACATTTATCATTACAGCTCCCATGAATGAGGCCTGAAGGTCTTGTGTTTCATCCCTGATGTGTTTCTTGTGTGTTTTCAGTTAAGTTCCTTGCTTGGCTCTGGACTGCTCTGAAACACTTGCTTACAACAGTAACCTCAGAAGCCACACGGTGTCACTAAAACAGTACTTACGCAGCTGGCTGGGAATTTTCAGTCTGAAACTAGAGTTGAAGTCCTTTGAGGGGAGGAAATCAGCACCTTTAATTAAAAACAGAACATGGTATGAGCTGTAATGATCCAGACATGGCTTTTTCTGTCCTATCAACTGGGCAAGCCACGGTTGAAAAAAAATTATGAGTTCTCTCCACTGTCTCTGGCTCTAGTTTTCAGAGTGTGACTGTAAGTTCTCACCACTCCTCTTCCTTTTCCTCCCACTGGTGTTTCCTTCTCTCTGAGCTGGTCTGTGGTGACTCTGTTAGGCTCCCCCCGGGCTGGGGCTGGCAGAAAGCAGCGTGCTGGTGCTTGGGCTTGTGAGTGCACGTGAGTTGGTCGGTGGGGAGACCCTGCTACATGGCTGTGCTTGGCCCTCGCAAGGGCCTGCAGCTTGCAACACCAAGAGCCTTAGCAGCTTGCATTGTTGCTGTAGTAAGAATGTGCTTAAAAAGCCTGCCTAAATAGCACAGAATACAGCCCAGTGGAGTACAGAATAAAGCCTAGTGCGGCAGCCTATACACTTTTAAGAAGGGGCTTTGCTCCAGGCCTTGCTTTGACAATAGGAAAAGTTTTGTACTTTTAAACCCAATCAGTTTAATTGCATCTAACTGTTTAGCAGCTTTCAGCGTCTGTTTTCCCATTGCTGCTGTTATAGCCCATAGCCTTCCTGCAAGAGCAGGCATGTGCCAGGAGAGACCAGGCCTAGCTGCTTGTGTTGCTGTTGCACAGCAGCTGTATGCAGACTCCAGGGTGTATGTTTGCAGACTGAAGCAATGCTACTGCCCATAAATAAATACTTTTGGAGAAAAGCCTGAGATGACACTGGCAGGTCAGGTGATTGCCTTGCCCCTGACCTGCAGAGCTGAGCTCTTGGCAGCACCTCCTCAAGGGGACACCTCGGACCACTACTGGGGTGTGGGCACTCTAGATTCAGACCAGACCCGGGAATGTTATGGTTAGGCCACCACCACAAGCACATTAGTTCTGGTTGCTTTTTAAGCTACAGCATTTAGGGGCAGGCACCAACTGTGAGGAGGTTTACAGCCCATTTCTGCTCGGCAGTGCCAGCACCCACCCACACCAGGCAGTGAGTAGTGCCTTCTGTTGTTCCACGTTGGGCTTTGCAGCTTTTTCATATTCCCATCACACTTGGCTTCAGGGAGATGTCAGGAATGAACCACGCCAGACGTGCAGGACAGAAGTAGCAGAGGTGTAATTGCCCAGTGAGTGAGCACACAGAGAGAGCCCTCCACAATGACACCTGCAGATTCTGGTGTCTTGACCAACTGACCCCAGGAGAGCTCCTGCTCTCTATGAGATGATGTGTGGTAACGCTTCAGCAGCTGTAACACCCTGCCCAAGCACTTTCTGTCACCCTGTTCCAACACTAGATTCTCTTTTGGGTGGTACCATTGCCTTGGTCCTGTTTTGTAACAGATGCTGTGAACTCATCTGTAGGGAGGATGCGCCTGGGCAGGGGTCCCTGAGTAGTGGGACAATGCATAAATAGTCTCTTGAGAAATAAAATACTCACCCTAGGGAGAGGATCCAAGTCACAGGGAAGTGACCAGACAAGACACGAACATGCTGTCAGATTGTGAGACCATCCGTGAAACATGCCATTCTGCAAGGGAACAAACTTTTCTAAAATGTCATTGCAACTAAAGTCATGTTTGATTAATATTAAGACATGGAGTATGAAATTCAGCTCTGTATCTTATGGAGACAGAGCTTCGAGGTGCAGCAGTGTCAGAAGAATCAGGTTTACTAGCTGACCTACTGACTGCACAGGGATCTGTGTTACCTGATTCTTTTCAGTGTGAAATTCAAGCCAAAATGCATTTTTATCTCACAAGCTAACCCCTGTTTGGGATTCTCCCTCATTACTGAGATGCAGATTTTTCTGAGCAAGTACGTGAATGGCGTTATGAAAATGCTCAGTTGTGAAAACCACAAAATCCTCACCATAATGAGCTGACCTTACTGCTTCCCCTTGATTTCACTGGAGGTGTGTTTACCTCAGTGCTGAATTTGTTCTTCTGGCTTTCATCCCAGCATTTGGATCCAGCCTGGCAGATTACATAATTGGGGTGCGATCCTTGCAGTGTTTGCTGCCTTCTGTTCTGCTCTGTTATTAACACCAGTAGTACGTGGTTTACAGAAACGCTTACAAGTGGAAAAGACAGTGTATTTAAACTGAAAGGGAAGTCTTTCACACATTATTAAACAATGGAACTAATTGCCACCAGCATGGATACTGGAAAACAGATTTTAAAATATCAGAAGTGGAAGAGAAACTTTGTTTTTCAGGACTTAACCTCTCACTAATCTAATTCAATTTAATTAAGATTTAAAAAGCCTTCCCTTTGGGGAAAATAACTCAGAAATACTTACAACAGGCCACAGATCATGAGAGTACACTATAGTCTGCCTAAAATATGCCTTTTCCCATATTCCTATCTAGCCACCATTTGCCACTAAATTAGTGTAAATGGAACATTCCTAAAAAACTGCTCAAAAAAGAGACTTTGTAGAGTTTTTTAAAGCATGTTTATGTGACTGCACATAAATGTTTGTGTAAAAAGGGAGTTATGACAGTTTATACCACAAAGGTTACAGTAAGAAAAAGCACTTTTTATGACAATAATTCACAAATTCACAAGAATCACTTTAATATACAAAGCAATTACTACCATTCTGAAACACAAAGCAGCTAATATGTACATAGTGTTAATAAAATGCATTATAACCCAGTACAATTTTTTTTTTTTAAAAAAACACAGATAAAGCACAAAAAATTAAGTAAAAAAAACCCAAAACAAAACAAACACAACAGGGATGTTTCTAGATTTTTGAGGAAATGTAAATAAGAATTTATTTTCCCCTAATAATGAATTTTCATTTAGTCTTTTAACTTCCACAAGTATGTGGGAGTTGAGCTCAAATACCCTGTTCTGTGCTGACATGGTGTGGGTAAAGAATCAGAAATGCGGATGAGGTGAGCTTACTCTTTCCAGCTTACATTACAAAGAGAGAATAATAACCCTCGCTCTGGAAGCTTCCCTGAAAAACACTGTTCCAAAACAATTTCAAATTCTAAATCCAGAGTAGAAATAACTCATTTTTGAAGTGAACAACTGATCTGTGGACAAGTCTGTGGAGGGGTTGGCTGCCAACTAGCACCTCTTCTTGCCCTGTTCCACATCCCATCCCTAGAAGTCCATATAAGCAGCACAGTTTCAAATCTCATACAACTCAAAAGTTCTGTAACTTTTTAAAATTCAGGTTTTAATATAAATAATTGTCATTACACACAAAAAAAATGGAGTGTCACCTGGCTAAAACACAACTTGTGGAAAGCATCGAACATCCTCAGTTCTTAACAGTGGCCGTTTCCCCACAGCTGCCTGTCTCCAGGCCTGCCCCTCCCCTGCTCTCACTCCGCTACCCCCTCACTCAAGAGAAACACACAGCCGAGGCTGAGACCGAGCGAACCGACTGCTCCCAGCCCGTGACTACAGTAAGTGGTCAGCTTATGAAGCGTGCCAACCGTGGATCATTACAGCCTGTTCCTGGCCCTTTCCCTGCCAGCACAGCTCCTGAGGACAGCTGACTTCACCTGCCTCTCGCTGGGGAAAGTGAGACCTGAACTCGCCAATCTGTGCTACGCAAACTAACCCACGCAAGTCTCTCTGCGGGCCAGAGCTTAAATACATTTTAAAAACACATTCCAAGGCAAAACACCTGAAATGCAAACCCTCTTTACCAACTGGATCTGGTCTCTTTTCCCCAAAGACGTACAGATTTAAGCCATATCCATCCACAGACCTGAACCTGTCACATGCACACAGCAGATAGGTTTTGAGCACCCTGTTTCTTCTCTCCATCAGTCCGGCTCCTCCCAGACCAACTGAGCTTCATGATACATTCAGGTTTCTGCAACATCAGTGTCTTTTACAGCTAGCAAATTCAAAAGCTCAGGGAAACAAGTTCCCAGGCACAGTACAGAGAACCATCAACATACTGTATGCTTTTAAAACCTGCCCACAGTGACAGATTTCAGGGTTATAGCTAAATTATCATTGTTCCTGCAAAAGAAAGGTGGTTGTGCTTTTTTTAATCTTTTAAAGCAAGGTGACACACTGTCAATGTACCTCTACTTTCTGGTGTCAAAGAATTGGAAAGCCTTTTGATTTATTTTCTTGGAATGCAGCTTGTAAAATTTGCAGCCAAATCTCAAATTAAGGGAATAAAGTGACAGAAAAATAGTTTAGTTTTCCTTCCAAATTAACCTCCCTTTCTCACTTGGGATCACTGAACTAGTTCTGTTCTAAAAATAATTTCACATCCATCCTGTACATACTGCCCGGAGACACCACATGCTTAACTCTTTCCAGTCTTCAGTACTGCCATTTCAGATCTCCTGCCACTTAGAAGTAATGCCTGCTGGATGCCAGGTGCTAATCAGCAAGTTAAATTTGCAAAGGAGTCAGTGCTGGGGGGAGAGGAGTGAATTGTGTGCAGGCAGCAGGGTTACAACAATTGTGCCGGGGAGCTTCTCAAGCAAATCCAATTGCTCTTAATTTTTTTTGTTCTGTGTTTTGTTTTGTTTTTTTTAAAAGTGCACATTTTAATTAAACATTTACAAAGAATATAGTGTAACAAAAATAAATACATGACCTTTTGGTTAGATCATTGGCAAACGTTACATCACTAACCAGCTTCAGGGTGAAAAAATGACAATAAAATCAGGGTCTTAAACAATGGAATCCTCTCTGAATTGTCATAGATTTGCAACCACTGATAATGAACTTGCTTTGATGGGGATAGTTGTCTTTAACTCACAAAAAGCACTGTCTGTCATAAATTAAAAAAATATAAAATAGACTAGCAGAGGCCAGTTTTCGCTAACAGATGACTGCTTGCAGCTGCAGTCTACTGGAAGCTCAGATTTAAAAAAAAACCTGTAGTACAAATTTAGATCAGAAACTATCAGGGCTGTTTTTCCTTATTAATTATTTTTTTTTTTTCCTGAGCCTCTTAATGATTCCAAACACCCCACAAATTTTCTGATCAATGTACAAGTACCAGAGAAGACAGTGGTCTACAACGCAAACGCCAGCTACAGAGGAGCCAGAACCTGCAGGTGTCTGCACAGTCCTGACAGGCTAAAATTGTGCTTTCAGATACAAGCAACAGTGCTGGCAACTATTTGATTCTGATGAAATCGCTGCTTAAATAAAATTACATCGCCATTACCCCAGGAGGAAAACAGAAGTGTTACAAGTGGTTCCTTTAGAAAATAACACTTTAACAACCTTTCCAATTGTTTTGCCTTTGATATATAGCTGCCAAAGAGAAAAAGCACAGAAGTGAATTATTCTAGGGGGTGGTGGTTGTTGTAAAACAACTGTTTACATAATTTCAAAGATCTCCATCAATAAAAAACAAAAACCTCACAAAAGCCACGAAAGATGAAATAAAATTCTTGAAAATGGATAACTGAGAAACAGCACAAAACAAATCAGTAATAAGCGCTAGAATAATGCAGCCCAGGACTCCCGGGGTGGGGGGAAGCTTTCACACACGCGCACACACCCACACACACCCAGACACACACAGAAAAGTAAAAATTTTTTCTGACCTCCATATAGTATAATACTCAGCATTCCTGACTTAAAAGCTCTCAGAGCTGTAGATTATATACTGTGTGTATATATATATATGTACATATATTATACATATGTATTTTCCAAGAATATCTAAATTAAAAGAGCACCTCTGACAATATCTTAACTGCCTGATTGGTGCTGTTTTGCAAAATAATGACATTACAAAAATTATATTTCAAATCAATTCTTGTTTATTATGAACGTAATGGATCTAGCCCTTTCTAACCCTCTCTTCAGGTAAAACAGGCTATCTTGAAAACTCACAACTGTGAGATCTAAAACTAACCCTCCCTCCCCTCTGCCAGCATCATTTCCATCCTACTTCCAAATAGCCTTAGTTTATAGAAGCTGATTACCCCAGCCTCACTACTTGGTAAATAACACATGAATGGACTTCTGTGTCATATTCTTTCCCTTTTTGGGTCAATACGAATAGTAAAGCATGTATGGGTAACCCCAGCCAGCCCTGTACTTGGTCTAATACATTTTTTCATTATTGTAATTTAAAATGTCCATTAAAGAAATTCAAGTCCCTAAATCCTCAGTGCAGCATAAATAAAAACAAAGATTCTTGCAGATCCCTATGTACTTAAACAACGTTTTTTTCCTTAGTGAAACATTATTTGCTAATGAGGTCTAGAATAACACCACTGCAGACTACTCGCAGACCATGCACAGACAAACCGGTGACACAGTTCTCCTCTCACTGCTGCACAAATTTGCACCAACCCTGTATTAAAAGAACCCCATCCAGGCACCAGCGTAGGCTCCCTGGTCCATTCAGCTCCCAGGCTTTGTGCTGAGTGACTATCAGCAAGCGCTAGACAGTGCTCATTACCCATGAGGAACAGCTCTCAGATCACGGATAGTCTCATTCAGGTTCACCGCAAAAACTCAAGTTTTTGCAAACAGATGGTTTGACAAAAGAAAGAGACTTAATGTACATGACATGTACAGCCTTTTCCATGTTTCCCAAAGCCAGAGGAACCATTCCATATAACTGTGTAAATTAGGCCATCGTCAGCTTCATGTTTTACAAGAATGACTCCTGTGTTATCAACATTTCTACTTCAGCCCTAGTTCCGAAAAACTGGTAACCGTTATATGTATTTGTGTTCTCTGACTTTAAGAATCAGACAATTTTTATAAAAGCACTGCTGAGAATTTAGAGTCTTCTTTAAATTTGCATTGCTACACTAATAAATTCATTTCCCATTAAATAAAAACATGAAAATCGGTTCTCTACAGCAGATAAAAATAGACCATTTATAAACCCCCTCAAAACTTGTGAATATCAATTCTTTCATAATTCTGATACTTATGTTCTCTTCTTGAAATACAAATGTAACTTGAAATTATTGATAACTCTAGATTTAACAATAATGCTACAAGTTTAACCCTGCTCCTTTTAAAGTCTCTTGGAAACTGAATGCCCTCTCAAATGAGAAAACTAGAACGTTTAATACTGCTTAGCTGTTTAAGACTCAACTACCCAAAGTCTTCCAAATGTTCTTATAACATCACATTGATTGTACAGCCTTTTAGAAGCTCATGTTTGAAATTTACCTTAAACAGGTAGAGTGAATGGGAAAAAAATATTAGCTGATACTTTGCTAGGCAAGGCATTAGTACAGACCAGTCTTTTTCGTATGTTTCTATACATAAAAGTTTGACCAGAAGCCTAAAGTAAACTTACTCCATCAAATGACCCAAGTTAATGTATCAAGATACTGGCTTCAGAGGGCCAGTAAACAAACTGCACATGATTCTTTTTGACACTTTTTTTTTGACAACTTATTGATACTCTTTTTTGTTTCTTTTTGAGCATGATTCTTTTGAGGTCCTAATGCTCAGTACAAAGTTGTTTTTAAACATGAACTACCATTTTAACACATGGTAAATCTGGGAAAGATCACATTTCCTCAGTGCACACAAAAAATTTGATCTTGCAAACGTCTGAGGCACATGAGTAATTTTACTTCCAGGAATAAATTACTCAGTAAATCTGACTCTTTACATGAAAAAAATCCCCCGATTAAATTAAGAATTTAGCTAGCCTGGCCAGGTTCAAATAATTAATATTGTCCCTTGCAAAGCAGAAGTTGGAATATTTGTGTTTGAAGATCTCTTCAGTATTTGAAGTTGTCTTGGTAGTTGTCATACTGCAATTTAATTTATTCATAGAAGGCAGCCTCAAAGTTTGGAAAAGAATCTAGCAAACCAGGACGATGTTTCCACTGAGTACAATAATTTCCATTACATAAGATAGTGGTAGAGAAACAGAAATAATCTTATTGTTTGAGAGGACTTGGGACACAGACTATACTGTCATCAGGGAATATATATATGTTCATGCTTCAACTGCTTAGTTGTTCAACATACAAACAGCTAATGCTTTCATGTGTTACCCGTGCTTACTATGTGACTGTTTTCGAAACGTCACTATTGTATCTTTTTTATTCTATATTTCTTTCCCATCCAAGTATCATTTCCCAACCAGTATTCTATGAAGTTGGTGTTTGCCTTTTGTGCATTCAGAAAGCTGAACACACTTGCACACATAACCTTTGAGAAGCAACAACTGACCAGTGAAGCTCATTTCGATGCATTTGTTTCTGAGGTATGGAGAAGTTTTTACTAGTCCAGGAGGGCTTAATACAGATTACAAATCAAAACCCCTCCTGGGCTAGTTTGAAAAGGGTATGTTATCTCCACACTAAGAACGTGACTATGAACCGCCTTCCATTTGGCATGCTGCTTAGCCGTGTATTTTTATAGTTCATCATGAATATGGGAAACCAATTTGGCAACCATTGCTTCTTCATTGCACCATGCATACTCCACGTATGGGGCCCACAGTTCTCTGGACCAAGAGGCTGGGGTGGTTCTGTCTCTAAGGCAATGGAAAGAGCTCAGCACAAACTCTTGAAATCATTACAAAAGGACCCTCCCCACAGTAACTTCCCAAGTAAGCACTGTTACTCCTTGAAGAGGATGGGGAGATGAGAAAGAAGCCTGTTCTTCACGCTGAGACTGATGATGAAAATAATCTTGTAGGGGGAGAAGTGGAGGCAAGTACTTGAACATTCACAGTTTGATGCAAAGCACAGATGAAATATATTCTGTAGTTGCTTCAGGCAGTTTTGCGCATAGAAAAAAAGAAATGTTTAGAAAATAAAAAGTTTACTTTGTCTTTCTGGGTATAGCCAGAACTAGTCTCTATCCCACCTGGACAAGTGAAAATGGGAATCCAAAATTAATCTGATTTGTGGCAGTAAAGGTCCTTAAGTGCTTTCAACTCCTCAATCAGTGTCTTGTTTTGGTTTTCAAGCACAGCCACTCGATTTTCTAGACATTTCACGTACTCCTTTTTCTTCCTGCGACATTCACGTGCTGCCTCTCTGCAAAGCAAAAAAGGCCATTCAAATCCAGAACAATTACTTGCAAACATGGGCTACTTAACTGTTCAGGTCAAATCTTTACCTAGTACTGTCATTTTTAGAATATCGAGGTATTGTTAAGAAATGCAAATTAGGAAAAAAGGCTGAGTTCATAACAATTGCTCTTCACAAATCACACACACTCAAGATCCACAGATCATTTCAACACGCGGTCCCAGTAAGTCAGCACCAATAATATTCTGCTTCTGTGAGAAAAGGATCCTACTGAGTGACAAAATTCTGCTCGCAGGATTTATATTAGAGCCTTTAGGCTGAGTCAAATGCTGATGCAATATTTATTATAAAAAATAGGTGAATAATAAAAACATGAGTAAGACCAATGTTCACCTATTAATCTCTTTATAGCCTTAACTCTTTCCTTTGCTGCAGTCCAACCAAATACTAATGTATTGGAGGGACAGGATATTCAACTGGTGCAAAAAAAGCTGTATTTAGAACATTCATATATTTGCTCTCAAGCAACTTTCATTCTATTAATAATACGTGTATCAGGCAACTCAAATTAAAAAAACAATCACAAAATAAACAGTCACTAGCAACCATGTCATTCTTTAGTCCTTGTCTGCTGTGCCAAGAACATGGCAGTGTTAATGTGCTGAAGCAGATCTCGAGACAGTCAAACTTTTAAGGCTTACTTGTAAAGACTGAGCTGCCTGTAGGTAACTTGGTAACATCGTAAGAACACCAATGAAAAATACCTGAAAGGTGTTAATGTGCTGCTGAGCATCGTGAAGGCAGTTAACACCAAGGCAGAAGCTATCCTGCAAAGCAACAGTAACGGTACCAATGTGCAAAGTTAGCACAAGGCTGAATGCCGCAGGTGGACGGGAGTCCAGGCAGAGGGCTCTCCTCCCAGTGCAGCTTGTCAAAGCAGCACACTGCAGATACGTGTAAACGTACACGCTTGTTTGCCTTGAAACTTCAGCTGCAAAGCAGAGCGGCTTCCAAAGGAGCGTCTGAGCGTCCCTGCATTGCAAATACTACACAGATTGGTGATACAGTCAATGTTCTGGGAAATTAGAGGACAGAATTGTACCTAGTTCTTCTGCTAATCAGATAAATAGTAGTTGTAGTTAGTACTAGGTGAAAAATAATGTCTGTTCCAGGACCTACCTAGTAAGAAGACTCTAAAAGGAATTTTTTAAATTCAGCTCCACAAATGAGACAGGATGAAGAAAACCTAGTTTCTAAAGCCTGAAAGGACTCACGTATCATTTGTCAGTCCTACAAATACAATTTCACATGCTTGCAGCACTTCAGTGGGCCATGTACAACATTTAGAATTTAAGTCATTTTGGGCTGTTACTTGTGTCACCAAAAGATTAAGTACTGCTGGATCAGGAAGCGCCTCCCAGTGCAAACTACTAACCTGTCTTCTTGGGTGACAACTTTTTCTTTCTTTTCATTATTTTTGTGGTAGCTTGGGCTGTATATTAAGCCACCTCAAGTCTGTGTGCATTAATTATTCATTATGAACAGCTAGAGTTATACTGAATTACAAGGGAGCTTTTAAAACGTAAAATTTACACAGAAAATTTGCACAATAATATCTATGAATATTTACGCTATAATCCTCCAATAAGTACCACCTCACCATCTGCCTCTCTATCCCTTTTCCCTGCTTTGCTATGGAGGACAGATTTGCATATACCTATTAAGCAGACAGGCTCAAAGCACCACATGCAACAGGATACTGTTGCAAAAGCTGTCAATTTAACTCAAGTGGGGGTAATTCCCCATTGTTTTTCTTGGCTTTCCCAAACACAAAAGCTTTTTTCCCCCTGGAATAAGACTGCTGACTAAATGAGGGGATTCAGAATGCTAATTAGATTTTTCTCAAATGCAGAGTGTGAAAGGGTGACATCTACTATTCACTGATACCAGAAAAAGATATTAAAAAGGGAGATGGGTGACATTCTGTACAAAAACCTTTTAAAAAAAGTAAACTCTCTTGTTCAGCATTATTTACTTCACTAAAGGCCCACAAATAAACATTGGGTCTGCTCATGTAACTTTCTATGTGTTCACAGCTGGGCAGTCTACAGAAGATAAATGCACCTGTACAATGTAACAGTTTTTTCAGACTGACAGATGAAGTAAATAGTGCTTTCATGGGGCTTCCCCTCCTCAGAGGGGAGGCAAGCACCGCTGTTTTCCTAGTGCTATGGTGTAACATACAGGCTCAAATCTGTGCCCTGAGGATGGAGCTCAAGCTTGGTGTGATGGGTCAGCTCAGGCCCACCCCTTCCCTCTCCCACAGCAGTAAACTTAAGGAGCATCATTCCCAACTTCTCTCTGCTGTTCCCTTCCTCTGCTGCCTCCACCAAGCCCCACCTCAGTCAGCTTGGCTATTCCTCCTCACACAATAAATCCTACAGAGTCAAGCCTCCTCTCTCTTTCAGCCCCTCTGCTGCCACTACTAGCTCCACAAGACATCAAAAGGGGTAGCTGCTTGTTTAGCCTTTCCTTGAGACTTTCTACCTCCAGAGGATAAAACCCAAAGGACAAGCAGCTAAAGAGAAAAGTCAATCAAGAAAGCATTTGTGGAGACTGCAGGTGGGCCAGCAGCACAGAGAATGCATGCAGAAGGCTAAGGTAAAGGATCCAAGAAAGGAAACTACATGAATGTATTGACTCAAAATAATGAACTCACCTTGGTGTTTGTAAGAACCTATCTGCAGTCATATGAGTCTTTCACCAATGACTTTTCTCCTTATGGCAACTAACAAATTCACACACCTCACAGAATGAGTCTGACACCTTTACTTAAGGTTTCATAGTCTCAGTACATGTCATTAGCAGATGTGCATCTTTGCTTTGCATCTTTAAATAATGGCAAATTCTTCAGAAAGCACTTCATAAAATTATTAAGAAAGATCAGGATTCTTAGTGCTTAATGCTCTAGTTCTATGCAGAGCTGACTGTAAAAAAAAGTGATTTAAATGTACGTGCCTGTTCTTCATTAGACGCACTTCTCTCTTCCGTGCGGCCTCTTCTGCTGGCTGGGTCGGAAGTGCTGGAGAGGATGCCATGACTACGCCTGGTGCAATGGTGCTGGTAGGTGTGGTGCGAATCTGGTAGGTCTGCACATCTCCTGAGGCAGCTGAAAGACACAAAGGAACATTGTGTCAGTTTGGTGACAGCACTGTTAAACGTGGTGCGAAGAGCACCTAGTCATCTATCTAACCACACACTCAGGGCTACAGTACAGGAAGGGTGACCATCACTTGGGTCATCATTGCTATCTCAGTCTTATTTAATTAACATATGCAAGCTTTTGGGCATTCTTGCTGAAGAAGTCTTCACTTGTGCTTGATAACTTGTTTTGTCTTGCTGTATTACAATGCTTCTTTCTCCCTTAGTGTATTTCTTTTTACTTCTCTGATTTTTGGGCAGTTTTAAAAAGACGAAGGATGGAAAACAGTATTTCTAGCTATGCTCCAAATGCCTATCTGCAAAAAGAGAAACTGCAAGCGTAAGTATTTGGCACAGAAAAAAAGAGCGCAGAAATGCAACATTTACTCCGACAAGAGACAGAGCAAGCTAGGCACTCAACTTCACTACTTCTCTAGAATTAACAAGGTCTTGGGTTTCTTTTGTTTATTTATTGTAATCTAGGAGTGTGTTATATTTACCTGAGCTTTTACAAAAATGCACCTAAAGAAATCACATGTCGTTAAGAACATAAAAACGATAAGATCAGTGCATTGATCAATGCAAGATCAATGGCCGTGCATTTTCACTGATGCCTGGAGACTTCTTCACTGGATAACTTTCAAATCACCTGCTTTGCAATCATTAAAACAATTGAGGGGTACTCAAACAGATTTTTAATACAATAAAAAACTCAAACTTAGAATATTCTAAATTGAAGTAGCCCTGCTTGCTCTAAATGGAGGGCTAGACCAAATGATCTCTTAAGGCAGCTTCCTAAATTATCCTATGATTCTAAGACTCAACGATTAAGTACTTGGTGACTAGTCACAAAAGGCACAATAGGAAGAAATTATGACTTGTAATTGTAAAGGGGAAAAATTACTAACAATTAAAGTGTCCTTATAGAAAGAAAAGGTATTAAACAACCTTCTTTCCTAACTTTAATGCTTCGCTTTAAATTTACTGTTGTTGCAGATGACTCTGAGTTCTGCAAGAACTCGGAACTCTAAAGTGGTATGAGTTTTTGCAGAACGTATGAAAAAAAAAAAGGCAGACAAAATGCGGGAAATGCAGCATAGAGAATCGAAAATAAATATATTGTTTTAAGAAGTAAACTCAAAATATCCACAATTTTATCAATCTGAAAGGAAAGGCTCCAAGAAAATGTGGCAAATAGCTTTGACCAGAATTTCCTTTAATAATTTTGGAGACTTATCTATGCCAAAGCTGTTAATTCTGCTTCCTGACACATTTGAAGGAGTTAGGTTGGCAATTTGTATTTGCTTGGAAAAAATATTATACAGAATGACTGGCTGTTTCTCACCTTGTACAACAACTTGGTTGCTAGGTACAAGTATCTGTTGTCCATCTGTGGTCTGTGCATATTGTAAAATGGTGGTGCCAGGTTGGGTCGCAGCTGCATTGGTCATAGTCAATGTCTGGAGACCTTGTACTCCATCTGTGCCATTGTTAGACAACTGTATTGCTCCTCCTTGTGTAATAGCAACTGAAGACAAAAAAAAAAAAAAATCACATTTAAGACACTAATTTACTCATTAACTTACAGTATTAAACCTAGATATGGAAGAATACTGGTCTGAATTAAATCCCTTGAACCCTTACACACCCTTAAATCAGACAGGGCTTCAATGTACAATAAACTCATATTTTTTGCGGAGCTAAAAACCGCAGCCTAAACTACAAATTAGTTTCTCTGATAAAACAGCATCACATAGAGGACTTACAATCCTCCCCTAGGAAATACTTTCAAATTTGTTAATTAAGATTTCTTCTGGGTTGGTTGAAGTATTTTCCTCAGTTCTTTCTTTTTTCTTTTAACCTGGAATTCCTCTCCTCTTCTATGCTTTATGCCCTTCAGTCTCCTCTGCTGCTATTGCTATCTATTTTGTGTTTCACTTTCTTCTTGCTTTGGCAATTTTTTTTCTTCTAATTGTATCCTCTCTTCTCTACAACTTCCTCAGCACCTTCCTAGCAGTGTTTTCACACATTTTTTTTCCTTCAGTCTTACTTTGTTGGGTTTTTTTCCCTTTCTTTCCCTCAATCCTGTCATGCAGGTGTACTGAGACATCACCTCTCATGCATGATTCCACAGAATTTCCCTGTGTTCATATATACAGACATATCAGAATCTCACTTATCTGCACAAACAGTTATTTTACAGTTATGGTAGGAAAGCAGAGTTAACCATATCAGTTTCAATAAAATTAAGTAGGGTATTAGGCAAAGTGGATAAGGAGTACACAGAGATACAAAATTTTAAAGAGGTTTGAAAAGAAAGATGTAAACAGATCTTTCTCCCTTTTGTATATTTAATACTGTTTGTTTGCATGAGACAGCATGTGAATTCTAGCTTCACTGCTGTATTCTTAAAACTTTTAAGTCAAAGCACTATCTATAAAATCTAATGAATAAAGAAAACACAGAAATTTATATTTATTACATATTTTAAATAAGGTTGCTGAAGTTCTTATTTTTTCAGGACTTTCAAAAAATGTAACTGCAGACTATAATGTTTACAATTTTATGAAACAGCATTAATAATCTGTCAGGAAAAAAATAAACTTCTGAATTACCTAATCTGGTTCCTGAAGTTAAAAAGTTTGTAATAGCATTATGGTTAATTAATATTTTGCCTCAGGATGCATTAGCTGCATTAACTGGCAAGCAGTCTCAGAATGTCAATTGAACATTTCAAATACTTAAAATAGGAATCTGTTAAAAAGGCATGGTTATCAAACAGTCAAATTAAAGTAATCTTATTTTCAGCTCCTGCTTTGTCCTAGTCCAAACTGTTATAGAAATTATATAGTTCTTCACCTTCTCATCCCCACTTACTAGCACCACTGAGAAATTCAGACTACATACTGTACTGCCCACTGCTGGTTTGGTAAATGGGAGTTGGCACCGTAACAGTGGCGATGGCAGGTGCTGCTGTTTCCTCTTCAGACTTTTCTTCTTCGATCCTTGGCACTCCTGGGGCGTCTGAGGACAAGTCATTCAAAATTTTTCTGGCAAAGACAGTGTGTTGTAGACATTTTAATAAAAAATTTTTTAAAACCCCCAAAGCTCTATTTGATACATAATGCTGGAGAAAACTGAAAAGTACAGTAAGCCAGCAAGGAAAATACGAGTGCAGAACAGAAAACCTGTACCATCTTCAAACTCTTATTGGAGAGGATTGTTCAAAGTGCCCTGCACAGATGGGCAAAAGAGCCAGCAGGGAACAGATATGCTTATCAATACAAGATACAGGTGCTTCTCAACAGGTTCTTCTCAACACAAGATACAACTATCAGAACCTTTCTTTTTTCTTAAAAACATGTTTCTCTCTCATCCATTTTTACTTGTTTCCTGCTTTTAGCCACATAAAGATTTGAAGAAAGCAAAACCATATAAAAACCTATCTCCTCACCTACATCAGGGAAACTGCTCTGTTTCGGAGACCATGAAGTCCTCAGCCAGAGAGCCAAGTATAAAGGAAATATATTAGCAGAAATGCTTGTAAAGAGCAACCAGTTTATAAACTAACACCAGCCTGCAAGGCTGATTAGCATGGGTAAAGGAAAGAACAGTTTGTTTAGTTATTTCCATGAGTTAATTATCCAATAAAACATCACTGCTACAGATCCCACTGAACATGATTGTAAGACTGACCATAGCAGTTACTGCAATTTGCATAATTTGGACCAAACACCATCCCTCAGAGCTCTGCCAAGCCCTTTTCACTGCTGGCACATTCTATGATGTCACTGCAAAATGCTACTTAGGTAAAGGGCAACATTTTTTGTAATTCTCCTCATATGTTTTCCTGCGGACTGTCACTAGAGCTCAAAGCGTGTTGAAGCAAACACAGCTGTAGACCCCAAACTCCAAGATAACACTCATTTCTTAAATAAGGCTCCTGAGGCTTTGGGAGCCAGAACATCTGTATGGAGCTATTTGGGGAGAGCAGTCACTCTGCTAAGCAACTTGACAAACACAGCTTTGCTGTTGCTGTTTTGACTCTGTGTGTACGCAGGAACCCCAGCATTGCACAAGCACTCCACTGTGCCAAGCACCACTTGGACAAGTAAAAAAATCCCATACAGAGAGTTTGCAATCTAAGTGTTAGACCAGAAAAACTAATGGACAAAACAGATGAAAAAATACGGAGAGAGCAGGGGGATGTGGAACAAAACTCAAGAAGCTCAAAATATAAAAGAAGAAACTACAGCTCACCACTTTTTAAGCTCGTATCAGGCATGATATGGTGGATAAAACCTACCTTTGCCATCATAAAGATAGATTTAAGGTAGAAGGTAAAGTGGCAGCTTTACAAATGTAGGAGCCATGAATGACATGAGGAACACATGATGTACTTCTGTAGCAAGATCAAAGCAGAGTTTCTGAGGAAGAGGTATAGCTTTCAATTCTGTGAACCTTTCTGCACCTATCTTGTCTCTGGGTCTAGTTACAGCAGCTTGAATAATGCCACCTGGGAACTCACTAAACACAGCTGTAGTCTGGCTTAGCCCTTCTGACATGACCTCTACGCCAGCCCCGAGCATGAGCTGCATATACAAGTTTTACAATTACAAAGTTTTGCTGAGTCACCAGGATCTGATTTGAGGATGGAGGCTGTGGTGTGGCATCAATGTGTGCAAAGAGTCCATCTCAACGAGAAGTTAGCATGCCCAAGTCCCCTCTTCTCAGTTTTGCTGCTTGTTTGCATAGCTCTGTTATCTCACAATATACAGCCATACTTCCATATATAGTAAAAGCAAGTGTGTCACTGCAGAAGCAGACTGCAAGGAAGTCTGTGGCAGCCTTGAAGTTAGCAACACTGTTCCTCACAAATAAAAATATTTTCCCAGATCTATTATGGCTAGGGGTCTTCAGCAATGATTTTCACTATCTGCATCACAACAGCCATGAAGGCTGCTGGACAAGGTAGAAAATAATTTGTAAATACTAAAAAAAAATAAATGGGTGAGATATGCTCAGGCCTAGAGTCTAGCTTATATTTCTAAGGTTATGCTCATAAAGAAAAAATAAGCATCTGAATTTTCTGAAGCAGTAGGAACCCATAGGTCACTTAAAACCTGCTGAACTCCAGAGCTGTTCCTTAATGCTATTTAGCATGTCTTAAGAATGAAAAGTGAGATTTAGTACAGCCAGGAAAAGCTGTGCAAGGGCTTAGTTAATAAAGTAACATATGACTAACACCATGTGAAGAAGCACCTCAGCTAGTCTTACCGCAGAAGTATTTGCCATGACAACTAAAGATACTAGATGCCTATCACTACATTCAACTCATACACTGACTTCTTAAACTTTAAACACAATCAATTTTGCTCAAGTAGAAATTGTATCTGAGCCACAGAACACCACATGTTCATTAAAAGTCTCATGGCAGAAAGGAATTAAGTCTGATTGCTGCTAGCATTTCAACAATAATGAAAAACAACAGAATCGATTTTTTACAGGCTACAGATTATACAGAAGCCACTTTCTTGCAAAGCTTCACTGTGTTTCATGTATTAAGTATCCATTAAAGGTATCTAAGGCATATAGCACAATGATACCTTGATGTTTCATAAATTTGGCAATTAGCTTAATCTCAGCTCATTTCCATCTTAACTGAGTGTAACAGCTGAGATTCCTTTCTCCTCCTCCTATGTGCTTCTCTCTTTACATCCTATTCCACGGAAAGCCATTGTGGAAGAGAGGTTTCAGTTAAATGGTAAATCTAAAAATAACTATACAATCACACTGTTTGTCTCCCCACACGAAGAATGCATCCATCGAGCAAAATGCTTCTGCTTTAACCTCCATACCTGTACGAGGGTCGTCTGGAAAGAATTTCTCTTCGTTTCTGGGAGTCTGTGACACTGTCTACTGATTCCTGTGAATCTTCACTTTCTGCTATAGTGGAGATCTGTAAATAAGAACAGCAAACTTAACAAGATGCTTCCAAAGTCTTTATTTTAAGGACATGTTGACATCCTGTGAAAAACACTACAATGCAAGTATTCTACAATGCTTCTGCTTATGGCAGGCTGTTTAGTAACAGATCCAGTGAAGAATGACCACAGTCAGTTATCTACCTGTGAGAATGTCCTTTATAATTTAAATACTCCAATCAGAAAACATAAACAGTAATTCCATACACTTTTTTCTTTCTGTGATTCCCTGTTTCTGTCCATTTTAAGGAAACAAAGAAACATTTTTTTTAGTAAAATCTAGGGAGAGAAAAACTAAAACCAAATTAAGAGCAGAAATGTTTGGAAACAAGGAGTAAAATAGCGAAGTGGAGAAACATCAGTTTATAAATAATTGGGTAGATATGTTATAGAGAGAGACTGGCTTTGGGGAGGGGGTGGAGGATTGTCAGGAAAATGTCATACATGAAGATGCCAAAAAATAATGCAGTGATGCAATTCTGAACATCTGTGCTAAAAGAAGAACATTTATGAAGAAAAGCTAAAATGTTTGTATAAATCTTATTTCAATAATTCTAAATTTTAAGTGTGCCAAAAATGTAAAAACTTCAATACATAAAAACAGAGATTGTTTTCCAAAAGACTATAGACACGTGACAAATATACAAAACCTAATGATAGTGAATAGAGAAATGCCTGTGTGAGAAAC
>NW_010320127.1:23416-24148 GCF_000700745.2 Antrostomus carolinensis
CAGTTATCAGATAGAGAACCGAATAGGTCCAAGGCTGACTGTGAACTACATTCCAAACACGTTCTGGCTTTGCACTGAGCCAGGTGGATCCCAAGCATGGTTTCATTGTCAGTCTCTTATCTTCCACCCCTGGGCTAGTATCTTGTGCACTTATCTGAGAACTGCTCACCTCTGATAGATTAGAACTCTAAACTTTTGACTCCCATGGCTGAGGAGGGTAGAGCCTGCCAAAAACTCAGCACTAAAGCTGACAAGGAGTAAACAAAGATGATTATCAGAATGGCCTAGTTTTAAATGATGCATGCCTTATTATTTTTTAAAATAATACCCAGCTAAATATCTGTATCAAAGTCACAATGTCTACTTTTAAAAATTAAACTGGTTTTGAGCTCAGTGTACTAATAGCAAAGGAATGATGCACAGTCCTTGCCCTCTGTAGCTGCTGTATGCGAAGCAATTTCTCTTTCTGCATTCAGGAACACTGGGCTTCAAGTGGTTAAAAAAAAAAGTTATAGGTTTTAAAGATTTCAGGCTACTTGTCTCCTATGTCTTCAAGCTATCTCATCATATTGCTTTATCTGTCTTGCTTGAAAGAAGAGAAAATGTTAAGGCTTTACAAAGCAAACAACATTCAACAGGCAAATTTTAAAACTATTTTTATGAGAGGACTGATATGTTTATTTTAAACACCATTAATATACAGACTGTAAATATTTTTCACAAAAAAAAAAA
>NW_010320128.1:0-5732 GCF_000700745.2 Antrostomus carolinensis
AGTCTTGGAAAAATGTAAAGGAATCCAAAAGCCCAATCCTGGAAAAGCAAGACCCCCTTTTCTCCACTAGCTCTCCTTTATATTCCAAACATGATGTTATATGATACGTAATGTCCCATTGGTTTATCCAAATGCTAGTCTGGCTCTGCTGATTTACTATGCCTCCCCCCACATTCACCCCACCAGTTTCTTCTGTATCTGCAGACTAGCAAAACATGGGGAGTTGGGAAGTCTTTTCTTTTTCTTTTCTCCTAGCAACAACTCGTTCTTTACATTTCAAAAAGTCAAATATTATTTAAAATAACCACAGAAGCACATTTGATATTATCTTTTGTATGTTACAATTAGTAAATCTAAGCATAATGTCATTTTTTTGCTAAGGACCAAGGACTCTAGTTTATATAATACATTAAATGTTATAGCTTTATTTAACATTGAAAACAGTGGCTTAATTCTCACATACTTATATAGGCAAAGTATACATATTCCTAAAATAGACAAATTGCAAAATCCAATTTTGTGAACATTTCTACCTGTGAATTAATTCACTTATTATCTCTCATGTCTTTACATGCCAGCTTTCCCTAAATAACTAGAGGACTGTTTTACTACAGTATCTCCATGCATACATAACCTTGAACTTTGAAAAATATTGAATTTCAAAATCTTTGGACCTTTTTTTGAGTGGAAATTTATACTATTATCAAAAACAATACCTTGATGAGATGAACAATAGAATGAAAAAATAAACTAATCTCACTTGAGCAAAAGTGTATTGGCAGAAAAGTCATTTTCCTGTGAATACTAAAATATAATAAATACTTCTATTTCTTCATTATCTTCATCACCCCACTACTCAGAACTCAGTGAATCTCCTTGGTAAAATTACCTTAGCAAGTGTTATTGCTGAATGTTTGTTTAATGGTTCACAAAGTAGGATGTCCAGTATTGTGTAACTATGGCACATTACACACTGCAGAGTTTTTCTACAAATTTCAGATAATAACTCAAAAATTTCAAACCCTTTAACTTTCAAAGTACATACTCTGATACAATGACTGCAACAGATTATGGGAGGACTTCATGTTAACATGGAGATTAATGTGAGTCCTGAAACTTAGGGGCAAGTCAGTCCATGAGACTTCTGATAGGATATATCTTTATGGAATCAGTTTGGCAGTTACCAAATAGGGAGGTTCAATGGGGCCCATAAAAACATCAATGTAAAAACAGTACATTATAGCTTTTACTTGTTTGCCGTAATTTTCTATATAGCCTCGCTTCCATAAACCTCTATTTCTGATATTAGTCTGTTTCTTCACATTGGAGAATGAGACAGAGAATTTGCCTAGAGCAAAAGCAATTTTGAGAATAAGTATAAACTACTTTTCACAAAAAGTACTATTCCTACAATGCATGTTAACTGCAAATATGAACCCCCTATACTACACTGGGTTAAAAGAACACTCATATAGACTAAAAGTTGCGTAGTGCATTTTCAATCTACAGTTGTCACAGGTCTCTGGTTTGGTAATATTCTAGTGGGAAGGTCTGTAACAGGCCCCCACTACAGAGCACTTATTCCTCTGATCTTGACCCGCAAGACTTCAACTAGTCTATCATTTGCTTCACAAAGGAGATCTAAACATCTGTGCTGCTCCTAATACAAAAAGAAATTCCACTTTCTCCTCTTCTTCTACTCCTACTTTTCTGAAAAAGCCTGTATCCTTCCATCTCCATATGAAACTCTGTCTTCTGTCTGTTTCCTAGGCTACTGCTATTGTGTGCAAGCCTTTTATTTTAGGTTTTATGACCACATTCATGTTTTATGAATTTTGCTTCCATCACACTGCCACAAGGACTTACCACCTGTTCCCTGACTTATCTGCAAGCTGTTATCACCATCCCCTGATATACCCTGTTTAAAACTTTCCTCGCAAGGTTAGTAAATATCTGGGAAAGGTATTTTTGCCTTTCCTTGTTAATCAAGCCCTGTATCTTGTTAGTAGTTCCTTTTCCTCAAAGACAGGAGCATGGTAAAAAATATCCAAAGTCCTGTAGCACCAGCCACATCCAGTTGATAACTTTTAGGATGCATCCTCTTCTAACCAATTCTTGTCTGTTCACCTGTAGGATCAAGACCTCCTGGGCTCTCCTGCCCATCACCTTTGCCCCCAGAACTGTGTAGTCAGTTTTGACTTCTTCCAGGTATCCTTTGACAGTGTTACTCTTCATGTGGATGAACAATGAAGGTTGGCTTCAAAGGCCACCTGAGTTTCAGCAGCAACATCCTGAATTGCTGAATCCTCTGCAAGCAACAAATCCCCAAGACAGTCTGCCTAGATGTACCATTGGTGCTGCCATCCACTGCAGAACGGATCTCCAACCATTGTCATCCACTGCTTCCTTTCAGTGTTAAAGATCAGTCCATGTCAAGCCGGAGGCCTGCCTTGATTGGGCTTGTTCTCCTTCCTTGGCAATTAGGCCATTGCACTGATGCTGAGGGTGAACTGAAAGAGAAATGGATTTCTGCTGTCCTTTGCCAGGAACACTGACAGTATCAGGAGACCATAAAACTATGACATCTCATCTTCCAGGCTTTTTTCACTCTTTACAATGTACTGTGGCAGATATAGTTTCAAAAGAACATATTACAATGCTTATGCAACAAGAGTTTCTGATAACTGTGAAAAATGGAAACTGTGAAAAAAAACTGTGAAAGATGGTGAAAAAAAAAAAGTCAGTATCCAGCTGCTTAAACCTTTAGCACTTCTACATCATTAAAGGGTCAGAACAGTGAAAAGCAAAGTGAGATGACTGAAGACCTGGTCAGACTCTATCATAGTAGAAAGAGTCAATAGAGAAAGTAGGTTAATAGTCCATTGCAATACTCTCATTAGTGCAGTTAGTTTCTTTAGACTCCTGATATTTGATCTACAATCCATCCAGTCTGGGATCATCAAACATTTAAACAGCCATTCACAGTTCATTATGCATTAAAAAACCAAACCAAATCAAAAAAATCTACCCCCCAAAAAAAACCCCAAACAAACAAAAAACCCAAGCACATTCTTATTTGGGAAACTCTCAATCTCCAAAATTAGGAAAAGTGCTCCAGTAATTTTAAATCTCTTTATATTACGTGAGCACAGAATTCTGCTCTTTCAAACTCAAATAGAAAGTTATGAAGTACCCTAATAATTTTGCACACCTCTAAATCATGTGTATTTTGAGCTCCAATCTTTTTGAAGTAAAGTACATTTTCAATATTGAATAATATATCTTGATTTTTCCAAACACAGAACTCAGAGGCAGAGAAGCAAGACAGAAATGTGAAATCTGGATTCAATCTATGTCAAGCAGAAGTAAAGGTATAAGACAGTGAAGTTTGTGTTCGTAACAGGTAGGAAGATAATTCTCAGTTAGCATGACTCCCTTAAAATAATTAATAGTTTTGAAATACCATAAATCACAACATGAAAAGTAAATGTTTATGTCATCGTGATTTCACCCTCTTGGTTTGCAGTCAAATACAGCCTTTTCTCTTACTTCCCCCCACCCAGGGAGTATGAGAGAGAATTGGAAGAAAAAGGGCAAGTAGACTCACCAGTTGAGATAAAAATTATTTATTAATTAAAATAAGATGATAATGATAACAGTAATAACAGAATATACCATTGAGTGATGCACAGTCCAATTGCTCACCACCCACCGACCAGTACTCAGCCTGTGCCAGCCAACTATCCCAGAGCAGAGACAGTCCCGAAAACTGAAACCCTAGAAGAGAGAGCCCAAGTGATCCCTGAGAGAATACCCCCGATTTCCGGTCAGCCCTGGTTAATATACTGAACATGATATGATATGGAATATTTCATTGGCATATCCAAATGCCAGTTTGGGGTTTTACTTTTTACTATGATTTTCCCCTCCCAGTTCTTTGCACTTGCAAACTAGCAAAAAACATTATGACCTTGAGCTCCAGTAGCAGCTAATAACATTAGTACCTTATCAACATTCTTCTCCTAACAAATCCCATACTGAAACTAAAACTCAGCTATTCTAGCTACTAAGGAGAAAATTAGCTCTATTATAACAAAACCAGGGCATAACATCATAAGAATTCTGAAATGACCTTCAAGTTTCCACTTACTGTATTTTAAATATTCAGTAAGTTAATAAGAATCTGTTCTTATATCCCCAAAGACTTAATAACTCATGATTTACTGTAGATGTTTGTGATAATCCAGTTTAAGTCTTCTTCAGAAGCCTCATTGGCTAGCGCTTTGAGGTTTTCTCTATTCTCTACTATTAATGAAGTGACAGGTTGACCTTGGCTAACTGCCAGATGCACATCCAACAACTCTGTAACTCTCCCTCCTCAACAGAGAAGATGGACAAAATGATATGAAAAACACTCGTGGATCAAGGTCAAGACAGGGAAATCACTTACCAGTTACCATCACAGGCAAAACAGACTCAACTTGGGAAAAAATAATTTAATTTATTGCCCAATAAATAGATTTGCATAGAAAGAAGGCCTGCTCCACCATCATCTCTCCACAGGCTGCAGGAGAGTCTCTGCTCCAGTGCCTGGAGCACCTACTCCCCCTCCTTCTCTGACCTTGGTGTCATACAGTGTTTTTCTCAAATGTGTTTTCTCAGAGGCACTACCTGCATGGCTGAAGGGCTCAGCTGTGTCCTGCGGTGGGTCCATTGGAGCTGGATGGAACCATCTGTATCCAGCAGAGCACAGCCCCTGGCCTCTCCTCCCAGAGGCCACCCTGCCAGCACCCGGCACCTACACCCAATACAGATGAAGCCACAAGTCTTAGTACGTACAACTGTGAGTACCACATGTGCTGCTGAACTGCTAGTGAGAATATCCTGTTGAAGAACATGTACCATGCACTAAACCCACTTACCTGTTTCTTGAATTGCACATGCACACTTCCAGTCTTCCTAGAGAAGGAAAAGACCAGGGAAACTGACCGAACCTGAATTCTAATCCAGACAAAATGAAATCAGCTCTGGGGTCAACATGCTGTTTAATGTACAAATATATACAAAGATGCAGTTCCTATCAAAATGTGTTTATAGTGTCATAATACAAAATTACTATATTTTAAGATTTTTCCTAATATCCTGGATATTTATTATAACTCACTCTTAATATGTATATTACTCTCAGAAAAGTAGAAGACTAGCTTTAAAATAGGTAAGACTGAATTTCATAATTAAAATTAATGAAGGTCTAATAAAAACCTTGAAGTTACTGTATTTAACTTGTAAACAAAACTTTTCATTTCAAGATTCCTTTGGGAAATATTTCATGTACACATTACATAAGAACTATTTTCTTGCAATGTATTATGGGTCACTTTGTGCATGGGTTGCTACCTTACTCTAATTTCTTACAAGTGGATAGTTACAATTATGTTTACATTATATTAATAACTCTGAAGTTTTACGATACCTCCAGATAAATCTTTTTCTTCTCAGACATTGTTTCTATTTTGTGTTGATTATGTCAAATTTCAGAGAGAACTTTATGAAAACTTAGTTCCTACATTACATTATCACATTTTCTTTTTTCCAGTTCTAGCTGTAAAATATTTTCTGATAAAGGTGTTTTGCTACCATGGGCAAACCAGCTTTGAGTTGAAGAATTTTAACTTAATTTATTTTGTTACACATATTTTTATATGTTACTGTGGGGGTCTGCTACAGGCCAC
>NW_010320129.1:0-7760 GCF_000700745.2 Antrostomus carolinensis
ACGTTGCCGTTCGCTCTAGTTGAAGCCGTGTCAGTGTTTTTGTGATGAAAACCCATTTTCAGAGACTTTGGAAGTGTCGCTAAACTTGTGCATATTTTAATTCGCTATTCTGGGGCTTGAGCGAGAAACAAGTCAGTTTTTTCAGGCTGGGAATTGTCTGAGATTCTGCTGTAGGTGGTGGAATGCTTTGCAGTTTGAAGAGGGTGGTGGTGCTTGGGTACACTGACTTCTTCAGGTATGTAAATACCGAAGTTTGAGATAATTGCGTTTGATGAGATGGATAGAATAAAACGATAAGGTTGTGTCTTAAGCTGTTGTCTACGGAGCTGTTGTAGCAACAGCCTGAAACCGGTGTTTTAGGAGTCTTTACATCTGACAGATAGAAATAACATTCCACTTAAGATGTGTGCTTGTTCTTTTACAAGCCTGTGTTGCCTTTTGTATCCACGCACCTGCCCCCCGTGACTGGGATCTGGGCACTCGTGCAGCGAAACGGACCGGCGGTGTCCTTCCCTGCAATGTACTGAACCCAGCTTTCAGCATCGTTTGTCACATTTGGCTCTCTGGCTTCAGAGGCTCTTCTGGAGGTGCTCTCTCTGCGAGAAACGGAAGGAAGCCGTGACTAACTGAGAGAGTAGAGGATTGAAAAATCAGGATTGTAGGTGTAGTTTTCCTGTTAGTTTGCTCTGTAGCAGTGGACGAGCCATTCAAACAGATGCACACCAAGTACGCTGAGCTGTCAACTGGGCAAGAAAGGTCGCTGGTGATTTTGCGGATGAGGTGGTTGTCCAGGTATTTAGAGATCTTTCGCAGGCATGCTCCACGGAAGCAGAGTGTGCGTTTCTGGGCAGCGCTGGGCAACTCTGCTGTGTAATTTGTGCTTAAACAACTAAATTTTTTTTAAACTTCGACAGTTGTGAGGTTTGGATGGGAAAGATGCACACACAAGGTGCACGACTGATGCACATGCTGACAGATCCCAACTGATTAGTCATCAGCAATTGTTTATGCCCAGATATCTTGTGCTGCAAAGCAGTGCTAGGACAGGCATTCCTAGTCCTTTTTTGACCTGGAGACACATCTCGAACGTGTGGTGGCATTAATGTCATGCACACTGACAGGATGTGCCGTGGTGTAGGTGGGACACCCTCCTCTCCTTCCCTCTTTGCTTTCTGTTGTTCATTTAGCAGCAAGAAAATGTTGGCTGTTTGCTTTTCTGTGCTGGGCATGAAGGAAAGTTAAAGATAGCACCCGAGTTACTAGCTGAGAGTAACGGTCCAAATCCCAATAAAGAGGCATTGACATCGCACTCCTAATATGAGAAGATTCTGGTAAATCTTTGACATTGTAGAAGGCCTCAGAGACTCGTTGAAATTAATGAGTTTAATAAAATCCTCATACTGTATAGCAATCTTGCGTATCTCTTTCTGTGTGTGTGTAATTAATGACAAAGAGAGCTGAAAATAAAACCCTGTAGCAATGATGTGTAGAGTGGAGTATGTGACAGAAGTTGCTTACCTTTGCTTATTTTAAAACTTTCATTGCTTGATTTTCTGTTCTGAAGTGCAGTAGCTATTTTTCTTAGCAAGGCTGCAGTGTGATTGCCAATTAGTTATTTTCCTTAAGGTTTTCCCTAAAAATATCACCAGTCATGAAAAAAAATAATCTACAATAGCTTTTTTTTTTCATTTTAAAAGTACAATAAAAATAAAGAGAGATGTTTTCTCATTGTGTGCCTGTGATACTCCTTTTGGTTAGGACTTCACATATGCACGGGTGAAGAGGACACCAGGAGACCTCTTGGACTGTAGCTAAGAGACATTTATGGCACTAAGCTGAAAAATGAGATGTGTAACAATATATGTAAAGTAATAGTTTTGGTAGTAATGACATTTTTATGTAATAAACTGTTGGTGTAAATTGAATAGCATTTCTTGTGTGATGTGAACAGAGTCTCTTGTGATTTTAATTTAGGTGATAGGAACATGGTTTATATATTCAAATCAAAAATGTACGTGCCTTTTTACTCAAAGGAATGCTCTCTGAATGGCTTCTCAGTTTACAAGTTTCATGAACATACCTGTAGTGTTTAGCAGATCTGACTTACGTTTGAAGGCATGCACGCTTCTGTCTTTCAGCTCTGGCTCTGCATTTCCAGCTCGGCTCATTTTGGGTGTGATGGTCGTTATATTAGTGGTTCCTGAGTTGAACTACGTCAGGGAAAATATACCAGTCGTTCCATTAGTGTGTTGAAGAAGACTGAGATTTAAACTTAAAGCTTTCTTTCTTAAAGTCTGAGTTAGTCCTGCTGCTTTCAGTGTTCCTCCTGAGTATAAATGCTTTAAGAGAATGTGGAAGAGAGTCTTTCTGATACTGCAGTTCTTCACTGATATTTGAGGAGGTGCCAAAATGATTTCGTTGTAGTAGCTGGATGGACAGTAGATTTCTACCTCAGTAACTCCCTAAGGTTTTCCAGAATAGTGCTGAAAAAGCTTATTCAGGTTTTTACAAAAAATGGTCATTGTTCCTTTAAATTCAGCCAAAAGACATTAACCTTGGCAGCTACCTGAATATTACTCATTCACTTGAGGCTTGCATCAAGAAGATGTGAAGTGTATGAATATAGCCAGCTGAGTTGCAATATGTTAGTTTTGCTTTTTAGTTAGGCAGAAACATCTTTGTAGTGGATTGAAAAGAGCACTACTTACTGTGCCACTCTTGGACTACGCATTATAATTTTAAAGCAGGCAAGCAGTGGAATGCATACAAATGCCTTTGTGGCCAGTGCCTGACTGGAAGCTCCTGAGTTACTAGAACTAGTGATAGTGATCAAAGAGCAACCACGTGTTCAGAACAGGTAAATAAAAAGGAACAAGGGAATAAGTTTGGAAAAACCTTTATGCTAAAAGTTTACATGTGAGGCAGAACTTCAGTCCATCAAGAACTGGGCTCGAAAGACTCCTCTGCTTGATTGTATTGATCTTCATGCAGAAAGAGCCACAGCAACAACCTGAAGCACACCAGCTGCGCTGCACTGGCATCTCAGCAGATCGATAGATGTGTCCCCGTCTGGCTTGAAAACAGGTTGCCTGCAAAAAGCTCCTAATGCTGGGGGGCTGAGCTGCAGCTCCTGGGTGGGTCGGGGGGCGGGGCTGCCAGGCATGCAGCCCCTCCGTGCCTAACCCCGAGCCCTTCTGCTGCTGCTCCCCCTTGTTTACACCTCCTTGGTGCAAACCTGCCTTCCAAAAAGCTGAAACACTAGATTCAGTGCCTCAGAGGAAGAGGAGAAGAAGGTGGTGGTAGTGGCTGCAGGGACAAGAGGCACTGGGACCAGAGGTATGGTGTTTTCTTCTTTTTAGTGTGAAAGGTAACCTAAAAGGGTCAGTTCCTCCCAGGTTTATTCCCAAAACCTATAGTTGGCATACAGCTTGACCATAGCTTGAGAACTTCCTCTGCCGTTGCATCGATGGAACAGATGCTTGAAAAGTTGTTGGGAATGAAGAACCTGGAAATTTCCAGTTTATCCCTAATAGGAGTTGAAATGGAAGCTAGAAGCTGATTTTTTTTGCTTCTGAACTTTCAAAACACTCAGCTGGGCTGCGATGGGTAGATGGGTTTGGGTGCATAGGTTCAAAAGGAGTCTCCCTGCTAAGAAAAACAAAACTGTTTACTGCTTGTCACTGTGCAGGGCTTCTGGGCTGTGGAGCAGCAATTTGGGGTTGGTTTTGTTTTGTTGTTGGTTTTTTTTTTTGAAAAGAGGAAAAGCAGTTATGTCTGTTTAAATAAACAAAATGACCCTTGAGACTTAATCATAGCTACTTATTATAGCTGACATCCACTGAGGGTTTTGTTGGGTTTTTTTGCTTTATTAGCGATCGCTTTAAAGTTTAAACCTGAACTAGGAAAACAGGAACTGTAGGTGTGGAGGTGTTCCTTTACCCCGATTTGCATGCAGCCTGTTTTTTATTTAGTGGGTAGGTGTGTTCAGTGTATGTGGGAGCAATTGAACATGTCAGCAGTTTCCTACAAGCTGCTCTTGCTGACTCACGTGTCTGGTGCAGCTTGGAGCTACCCTCCCTATAAACTATCCACAATAGAGGCGCAGGGCAGAGAGGCCGTCGGTGCCGAGCTGCTGTTCAAAGGTTATTTTTGGTTCCCCGGTCACTGCTTTGCTGTGGTTTTCTTCCCCAGTAATATCAAAATACACTCTCATTTTGCCAGGCTGCTGTTCTGCTAGGTACGTAGTGTGAAATAGAAATTTATTACACTGCTGGTGCGGTTGTGCTCCAAGTGCATCTGGATGGTACGGATGTTCAGCAGAACTAAACCTCTGGGGTTTGTTTTGTTTCTTTTTTTTGTGAATGGGATGATAACAAAAAAAAAATATTCCCCCCGAGCATTGTTCCCAATTTGGATATGGCAAGTCCAGTGTATGAATTGTATTTTTCCTTGCCAGCAGCAAGCTGTACAGTCTCCTACCCTCCACCCCTTTTTATGGCAGAAATCTTTAAAGCCAGCCAGTAATTCTTATTAAACTTTAAAAACTTGGGTTTAGCTATCTTTAATTTTCAGAATTTTGCTATTTTTCAGTCTGTTTTTTATCTCCTGTGTGGGAATAATGCTGGCCATTAGTGTGAAAGGATTCCTTCATTTGCATGAAGATGAAAACTTACGCTCTTGTACAACTGCTTCTTTATTTACAGACTCCATTCTGATTACTCATGAGGATCCTAAAACGATAGCTTCTGCTGACTGATGATTTTTAACTGATCTTCTTGTAGTAGTTTTTTTCTTCCCTCCTTTCTTTTTCCTTTCTTAGTCAATCACAAAAGCCTTGGCAGAAGCAGAGTGAATTATCCATCTGCAGTCCTGGATTTACTGTCACAGAGTTTAGATTCGTAGTTGTCTTTCGTGTATTTTTCTTCTTTTTGTGGAATGGGGCAAAAAATAAGCAGTCTCTGAAAGTGTGATAAATAAAATCAGCTGGTATAAAGCAGGGTTTAATAACAGTAAGGTGAGTTTTTGTCACTTGTTTTGTTTTTAGTCAACTACTTTGACCAGTAATGAATAGAAAACCACATTGAGAGCTTTTGTAGCACATGAAGAAAATGGGTGTTCTTGGTTTCCGCCAATACAAATGACTCATCAGTATCAGTAGGGTTTCTACTTCTAATAATAAAACTGTGGAAGACCTTTAAAACGTGTGGTTTTGGCCCCTACTCTTAGTGAAAGGTTGGAAAATATTACTTTGAACCTTTTTTTTTTTAAAAAAAAACTTATGGAAGCTTTAGTGATTTAGTGTGCAACAGTGAAAGATCTCAAAAAGCTTAATCCTACCAGTGCTAAAATCTTTCCTTGTCCTGTCTCCTCAGTGTTTTGCTTTTCACCGCAATGAGCATCGCTGACGCTTAGCCTCGATGTCAGAGATGCGCATCTGGAAAGTATAATCTATTTATGTCGAGTGGGGGAAGACTTGGCACACTATCTGCTCTTGCCGAGCTGCTGTTCCTCACCTCTTTTCCACGCCGGTAGAGAGAGGACAGTAAGAGTGCCCAGCGACCTGTATTGCTGTTTGAGCTGAGGTCAGAGGATTGGGAAAGTAAACAGAAAATAAAGGACAGCTCCAGGATGTGTCTGTCATTACCTAGGAGGAAACCCATGTCTTCCAGTGTTGAAAGTGATACTGAAAAAAGGGCAAATCAGAAAGTGATCTATTACATTCTTTCTCTCTCTCTCTCTCTCTCTCTCTCTTTCTCTCTCTCTCTCTCTCTCCTTTTTTTTTTTTTTTTTTTTTTTTTTTTTTTTAAGTAATAGTTTTCAAATGTGCTGGCATCCTTTTAGCTGTTTACCTATGAGGCTGAAATCTTATTGTAAAGACTCTGCCCTATGTTCAGTGCAACAAAGCAACCCCCAGTGCATACTGCATTTTGTTTGAAACCGTACTACCCTGTAGAACGTGAGATTATTTTGTTTAAGCAGAGCGTGCCCTCCGTGCTGTTATAGTATATAAAATTTTAATTCTTTTGTGCAAGGTATTCTCCTTTTAATAGTAGTCCAATCAGTGTCTCCAGATCTGGGCCATTAATATGTAGTGTTGCTGCTTGCTTTCAAGTTGCCTGTGTTGTTACAAGATTTAAAGACTATAAATGAGGCAGAGGGAATCTTTTCTTCCCTGTTAGAGTGAAAATTCCAACATTCATGAAACCTCTGTGTTTGCTTTCTCTGTTGTTGCAATATTTATAGTAGTAAGTTATTCCTTATAAGGATGTGATGGTTCTTTGTTTCTTATTCTATTTTAAAAGTAGAGTGTGCTTTTTACAAAGACAGATTTACTGAGGCGTATCCTCAGTAAATCTAGACCTGTCCCAACTCCCTCAGTGTCAGCAGGCATCTTTTACCACTAAATAGTATTTAAATATATTTATGTCATTAATTTAGATTGTGCTGAAATGCCTTGGATGTGTTTGTTAGTTTCTTGTATAATCAGACCCTTATGGAGAATCTTTGTCTTGTAGCTTCTTACAGGGAGAGGCGCACTAAAAATAGAGGCGCAGAAGCCTGCGGAGATATAACTTTGAAACATGTGAAAATCCAGTTGTTTGTTACATGGCAACAATAAGAGAGATTTTACTATTTTCAGATCGGTATAGCAGAAAAGGCCAACTTCCAACTTAAGGAGAGTTCTTACTGAAGTTCACAGAAAAATAATCGTTAAGGGCTGCAAAATATGATGTCAGCAGTTACTCAGAGTTCAAGAGGACGTAGGTGCAGCGCTCTGATTTCAGCTTGTCTTTAGAAATCTTGCCATCAGAAGTGTCAGTGAGGGTTGTGTCATGACAAATGAATAACTCGTCTGAATCTCATCCATGTTCTGAGCTCTGCTGACTCGGAGACAATCCTTGTATCCAAAGTCACTGAGGGCTGGGTCTGTGAAGGGCAACAGACGCTGTCGCTACTGAATTTTGAGACTGTGGTTCTGCTCTGCATCACCTCCTCTCCTTTCCTTGTGCTTGCCCTGGCACCTGTCTCATCCCACAGTGGGCCAGCTCTGAGAGCTAAATTGGCAGAAGATTATTCATTGTATGCGTACATTGTTGTTGTATGCTGGTTGTTTACTGCAGAGTCTGGCAAAGACCTAGATACGGGATCAAATTCAACCAACATTTGTTAAAAGACCTAGAGCTGACTATGGGACCCCTGGCCCCTAAAGCACAATGACCATTGCAGCATCACGCCCCATCTCCTGAAGGTTGCTCTTGTCTTGCTTTTGCACTGTGGTGGCACTGTAGAAGACCATTAGCAGCCTGTGCCCAGCCTAACCTGTAGCTTGGCAGTAAGAGCTTGCTGCCAGGGCATGAGAGGCTTAGGCCACTGAATTTTGGCTTGTGTTTGCAACAGACAATGGGAAGAAGCGTTAGAGGAAAACAACTCAATCAAAGAAGTCTTCTACGTTAACAAAATGGAAAAGTACTGTCTTTTGTAAATATTCAAATAACTGTTGCTATTCCCACCTCATTCTGGTTGCTTCTGGCCTGATGTGACCTGGTCGTGTCACCTATCTCCCAGCTCCCACCTATCTTCCCAAATTCTTGGGAATTTAGATTTTTTAAACCTAAGTTAGAGCTGAGGAGCTGAGCAGACCTGGTGGCTGTGGAGAGTTTTTTGAACCAGGTGGCTGCAATCCTAGACCCTTGGGTCTTCCTTGCAACCTTTTATCACTCTGGGGATGATGACAAGCACGTGCACTTAGAGTTGTTGAG
>NW_010320129.1:7772-10493 GCF_000700745.2 Antrostomus carolinensis
AGCAGATGATCAGAGTGGCTTGAATCACGTCAAGGAGGGAGTCTAACCTCATCCCTCCTAACCAGAGGGTGAGGTTAGGAGCTGGTAACCCCTTGTGCTGCTGGGGTCCTGCAAACAGGAGGTCCTGCTTGGCTATGTGCTTGTTGGACTTTGCTGAGCTGATTCAGCTTTCCAACCTAGCACATATCAATTTACCATTTTCTTAGCCTTGGCTAATATTCTGGACAATTTGATGAGTAAGACCATAGGTGCAAAGGGCAGCAGAGCTAAAGCAGAGGAGATGGAGGGGGGAGCAGTGGGAGCGCAGGGCCTTTGCCTTTGCCAAGTGGCAAACCCCAAGCACCTAGATGTTGGTGTGGCTTTGCCCTGGGTGGCTGCTGGAGCCCCTCGGCTGTTGTTCAGGAGGGGGACGGCCCTGCTGCTGTTTTCCCGTGTTCCTGGGCAGCACAGGTGGTGATTTTATGCAAAGCTGAATGCTGGACATGCATATTAGGCAAACTTTTGGCCAAAACTTGACTAATAAAAACCAAGTGTCTGCAGACTCTTGGTTAGGTCCTGCTCTTGAGCTGAGAAACTTAAATTCTGCTTCAGGTCAACTTCAGGTATCTGCTGTGCTGGAGGTACTTCTGTGTGAACGATGCTGACTCTACTCAGTGATTTAACTCCATTTCCAGTCCATTTCACAGAATCACAGACTGTTAGGGATTGGAAGGGACCTCGAAAGATCATCTAGTCCAATCCCCCTGCCAGAGCAGGAACCTAAATGAGATCACACAGGAAGGCGTCCCAGCGGGTTCTGAATGTCTCCAGAGAAGGAGACTCCACACCCTCCCTGGGCAGCCTGTTCCAGTGCTCCAACACCCTCACTGTAAAGAAGTTTCTTCTGAAATTTAAGCGGAACCTTCTGTGTTCCAGCTTACACCCATTGCCCCTTGTCCTACCATTGGGCATCACTGAGAAGAGCCTGGCTCCATCCTCATGACATTCGCCCTTAACATATTTATAAACATTAATGAGGTCTCCCCTCAGTCTCCTCTTTTCCAAGCTAAAGAGCCCCAGCTCCCTCAGCCTTTCCTCATAAGGGAGATGCTCCACTCCCTTAATCATCTTGGTGGCTCTGTGCTGGACTCTCTCAAGCAGTCAGCTATTCCTGTAACTGTTATTAAATGTGTACTGAGGGGAAGTGTGGTCCAGAATTCTTTTTACAGAAATGCAAATTAATTGATGGTGTGAAGTAATCATGAGGCACGTCAGTGAGCTAAACCCAGTGTAAAAATCACTGTAAACTGTACAATTGTTCTGTAGTTTGTGGTAGCTGGAAGTTCACAGGCAGTGCAAATATAAGCACTCTGCAAGGAAATTTTTTGTTTGTCTTTTTTCCCCTTCTTGTTCCTCTTCATTTGTCTTATTATTAGACTAAAAGTAGAGTCAGTGATTCATTCAGTAATCTATTTCTTGGACAGTTAGTCATCTGCCAATTTGTGTTAACTTTCCATTTTGTTCAGAAAGTGAGTAATGCTTAATGCACTAACCACCAAATTCCAAGCTTAAAAAGCTGTGAGCATCATTCAAATCATCTCCAAACTTTCTCTTTAAAATTTTTACCATTCTGTAAGATCAAAGCAAGTGAGGTCTGGCACGCAGTGCGGTACAGCTACAGTCCAATTGTTTTGTCTGGCCCCAGTCATTAAAGCAAAACACAAGGTTGCAAATGTCACGCACAAGTTCTGTTGTACAACAACCTGTGCATTACTTAATCAGTGTAATGCTTTGTGCTTTTCTTCACAACTCCTACTTTCTACGGATAAATACTGCCTCCTTATTTCCCTCCCTCCCTAGGCTGCCACGACTTTGTTAATTTATCTTGTTCCCTACCTCAACAAATTGTGATGCTATCAAGACTAATTGAGTGAAAATAGCTTGCAAGGAAAGCTAGAATTGGTATTAGCTGCCTGTCGGAAATATTTCTGGTGCTTTTCATGATTCTTTTTAGTGGAAAAAAAGAAGATTGTGCTGTTGAAGTGTTATCTATATAGAACTTGAAGCTATAAAGCCTTTCTATAGTGATCGGGTAGATATTTTGATCTCAAGGTGATGCCAGTCATTTCTGAAGATGAACACAGTACTTGTTTGAATCACTTGAGAATTTTTTAATTACTTTTTTCTTTCTTATGGAAACTGGAGTAGCTGAAAGAGTAACAAGGTCAGTAATGCCATGGGAGAACTTTATAGGACCAAAGTCTTTACAGTCTGCTCTAAAATAACATGAAAGGACTGACTACCGCACTCAGCAGCAAAAGGATTCAACGTGCAGGAGAGACCTGAGTGCTACAGGGAGAGTGTGCTGGAATGGGGTGCTCGGGTGAGGTGGGGGTGGTAAACAGGGGTGGTTCGCTTGGCCCAACACTTTCCTTCTTCCTTCCACAGGCATGTGTCGTCCTCCCTTGCAACTTCAGTCCATTTCTTGCGGCAGCAGTCGTCGTCTCGGTGTGTAATTATCCTCTGGTGCAGATGGTTTTAGGTTGTCCCTGGTGACACCATTCTGTGAACAGGCAATGCAAAAGCCAGTGGATGGGAAGGAATAGTCGTTGGTTGTAGGGTCTGTAGGGAGCCTCTGGCCACCTCCTGCCACAGCATAACAAGGTCAAAGCAGAAGTCTGTTGTGCTCTGCTATTGTTAGAATAAGAAAAAAAAAAAATTTGCTCTTGAGGAAAAGGTAGG
>NW_010320129.1:10524-39079 GCF_000700745.2 Antrostomus carolinensis
TAGAATCCAATTCCAGTTTATGTAAATACCTGAAATAACTGGGTAGCCATGCTCTGGTGTGAAGAATTACAGCTTCTGAAAGGTTTTTCCTTGCAGTCTGACCTTGCACAACGACGAGGTTGAATAGTTTGGTTATGCTTTGGACAAGCAGCCATACTGGGGATACTTATTTGAACATCAGCGTTTGAGATTTGCCCATCCTGATTCAGCAGCAGTGTTAATTTGCGTACTTGCCTCTTTAGACTGATTGCAAGTGTATTATTTCAAAAGTCGCTTGTTTCTGGTTTAGTCTTAGTTTCAGCTGCTGAATTTTACTTTCAGGAGCAATGCTGGATTGGAATTTGAAAGTTTCTTGGATATGTTTGCTTCTCCGTTGGCTCAAGTGTGAGTGGAGCTTTCACCTGCTTTTGGTTGAAAGGCATCCAGGAGCCAACCTGTTGGAGTGCTGCTCCCCTGCCTGATTTCAGACAAAAAATTAAACCACGTAGGACTGCGTATGGAGGGACCCAAAAGCTGTACCAGAATAGCCCGAGAAACTCTCTCGGGTTGGCATATTATGAAATTGCTCTCTTGATTTCCAAAATCAAAGTGTACACCGTCCTAGGAGGCACTGAAGCAGTGGAGGTGGCTCTGCTGGTTATGCAGCTGCGGGTGGCCAGTGGTGCCGGTGACCGTGCCTATGGCTCCTGCCGACGTGGAGAGAGGGAGGGAGCTGCTGACAGGTGCCCGGTCAGTGGAGCCATCGGCTGCAAACCCCCTCCGCTCTCCCCTACCCCACATAGGATGTCTGTGCCCACACCAGCATTGCTTTTAGGTTTCTGATTTAAACCTTCAGAGCGTTAGGAAGAAGCTTGCCTCCTTGATAGTTTTGTTGGGGGGAGAGAAGAGCAAGGGCTGAGGTTGGCGGTGCAGCTGTCAATTGGGTTTGGTGCTCTCCATGTGCGCTTGTGGCTCAAGCAATGGCTGATTCACTGCCTGAAGTTGGTTTGGGTTTGGTTTGGTTTGTTTTTTTTAAGGAAGTAATCCACCCAGAGGTGAGACTTGGTGCTGTTTTGTTGGATTATAAGTAAACCAAAACTGTGAGGAATGCCTTTGCTTCCAACCTTTTGCTCCTGACCTCAATCGGTCAACGCTGGGCAACAGACCTTAAGCGCTGAACTGACATCGGAGGAGATGGGCACCTGCCTTTGACAGGGGTGTGCAGCATTCGGGGGATCACTTCACCACTGGATGTGGCACATCAGGTTTCAGGTCACCTGGATGGGGTGAAGGAGTCTGCAGGATTTATGGTCGTAGTTGGTCTAACACCTGGCACAGCTGCTTTTTTTTTGGTTAAGAGACTGTGGGGCAAAGCAGAGATGACCAGATGCCCGAGACTTTGTAGTTGTTGAAACCCAGATAAGGGCAGCGTTGACTGTTGCAAAGCTGAAGTCATAGTCAGGGCATTTTTATTGGAGGAATCTTTCTTTTTTTCCCTCCCCCCTCCTTTTTTTTCCCTGCCCACCTTCCATTTGTTTCCAGACTGTCCAGTTCAGGACGTTCCCATGAAGATGGGCACACCGGTGTCATCCTCCTGTGCAGAGAGGTGCCGAGGAGGCACAGCTGGGCAAGGGTTCTCCTGGGTATTTATAGAGGGGGGGTCTCCCGCCCTGACGTGCTGTGCAGGTGCGCTGCTAGGTCGGTTAAAGAAACCACAAGTTGAAGTGATCGCTGGGGTGAGGCAGTTTACAAATAGCTTTTCAGTGTTTGTTTTTATTTTTAACTCCCTCCCCGCCCCTGGGTCCCTCCTCTGGCATATTGGCCAGGCTGAAATGGCTCAAGGAGGGACAATTGTTCTTGCAGAATATGCAGAGCACCCCAAGAGTTCCCAGAGGACCCTCCGAAAGCGAGTTGCTTTCCTAACAGCAGAGATCCCGCACCTCTTTCTTCCTTGAGCCCCACTTGTTCCCATCTGCTCCTTTCTTGTTTGGGGTGTATGGGGCTAAAACTTCCTTTTCTGTGGCTACTGAGGCTTTATTTGGGGGGGATTGCATATGTGGGTTCGTTTTGGTTTTTGATTTTTTGTTTGGCGTTTTTTTTAACGGGCTGACAACTGACTAAAAGATACAGATAGCAGCACATTTGAAGCTGGTGGAGGCAGGGTGCCCTTTTGGCGCCTGCGAGGAGACACCTTGGACTGGTCCTGCTGCTCGGGTACCAGCTCCCGCTGTCCCCAGCAGCCCGGGCACCTTCTCTCAGGCATTTGGCATGTGCCCTTTTTGCCCTAATTTTAGCTTATCGCAAAGAAGTGATCTCAACTGTACTGCCACGTCTGAGCACGAGAGGAAATTTAGACATTTCTCTCTCTTTTAAAATTTTTATTTTCCTATCCCATGTTCAATTACTTATGGAAAATTCTGGTCAAAAGGGTGAAATTTCTTTGCTGGGTGTATAATCTCAAAACCACAACTCCCAATACCCAGGAGGCACTAGTGGTAGTGCCCTGCTGACAGCCTTTTTCCAGCGCTGTGTAGGTGTGGGTGGGTGTGCACGGGGTGGTGGGGGAGAAAGGGAAAGGGCGCGAACGGGATGGAGGGGTCTCTTGTGCCCCTTGGGCCGCTTTGCTGTTTTTTGGGGTTTTTTTTAAATTGAAAAAAGAGAAAGGGAAGAAAGTCTGTCTGCCTGCAAAGTAGGTTACCTATTGCAGAAACGCTGGGTGCTGGTCCTCCATGTCTGTCTTTTCACACGTGCGCCGATGGCTGCGTGCGTACTTTGTGGCTGGTGCCGCGTAGCTGGAAAGTATGTGGGAGCATGTCTGCTTCCTCTGAGGCTGCTACAGGTGGTCGGGGAGGGGGGGAGGCGGAGGAGGAGATGCTCAGGGCGAGGTACGACACCCGCTTCCTCTGGCGTGTGTTGTCGTGCGCTGGAACCCGCCGCCTCGCCGACAGGCAGGCGGCTGCGAGTCGCGCCTGTGGTGCTGCGTCTTTGCTCTTACTGATTTGCTGTCATAGGTTTATGACTAAGGTTGTGGTATAATATGCCCTTTTTAGGTATACAAAGTGTTTAAAATTATCTGGTGTTGCATTTCTTTTTTCTTTTTTTTTGTCATGGCCTTTTCTACCTTTAGAAGTTTCCACAGCTTTTAGAAGGCAAGAAGCATAACTTTATTTTAAAAGAAAAAGAAAACGTTTTCCCTGTTACTCATCAGCTACAAGTAGGCTTTTTTTTTTTTGTCTTTCAAAGATTGTTTTTTGAGATTAAATACTTTCATAGCCTTTAAGATTTAAATATCTAATACAAAATGTTGGTGGGCCTTAAAACAAAATAAAAAGACAGCTTAAATACATGGAATTTGGGAGGAGACTCTTTAGATGAGATGCCTTTCTTCTTCAGCCGTACCCCAAGAAATATGATGTTAACATTTGCAAGTACAGATTCGTTTCCTTGTAATTTTGAAATCTTTACTTGAGGGCCTGTAATTTTCCTTAACTGTTCAGGTGCTGCTTAATGCCTTGGATATTTGTGGAGTGTATTCCATGCATGCTCACATTTCCTTATGTTTCAGATGAAACGCTATAGCCTAGCAAGCCACACTGCCATCATGCTAGTCATGAAGATAAAATTGCACATGCTGGCTTGGGGAGGAGGTGGGAATGGAAGGGAGTGGACCTATAGTTATACATATATCTGATTGATGTAATACCCTTCTTTCTTATTATGTTGTGCAGCTTTAGTGCCTATTGATTACCTTTTTTTTTTTTTCTTTTTCTTCCCAGTTTAAGTCCTGTTCTACCATAGAGAATGATAGAGTTTACCTCCTACTCCTCTTACTGAAGAAAAGTGTGTTTTCCCTATGGAGGTACCTGGAATATCTGGCATCAGTTCATGGTTGACACGAGCTCCAAATAAATGCTCTGCTCCAGGGGAGCTCAAGCAAGTTGAGCTGTCAAGTGTAGCTATTAGATATCAAACAGAGGTGTAGAGCAGTCTTTCTGATGTTTGTGCCACCTCGTATCTCATTGTTAATTGAGACTGCACCAGAAGCACCCAACAGTAGTTCTAGACTGTATATTTGGCACTTTAGAAAATGTTGATATGCAACCATTGTGGAAGTGTCAAGGCTTGATACATGTGTTGAAAAGGAGTAACTGCAGGGAAATCTAATGCCCCACAAAGATGTGGCAAGATGTGAATCATTAGCAAAGTCATACAGAATTAAATTGATTTAATTTGGGAAAAGGTGCTGAAAGTCTCATAGCTCTTTGGCTCAAGTTCATCTCGTGCAGAATGGCTGCCTAGCTTGTTGTTTGCTTGTGTATTACTTGCTTTGGACTTGAGGTGGCCAGTCTTTCTAACCCTGCAGTCCACTTGCCAAAAATCCTTGTATAGAACACGTCGTCCGGGCATCCCTCTTGAGTGCTGCAGGAGCTCCAGGAGGAGCTCGAGTAGAAGGTGCCAGTCCTTCTCCAGAGGATTTACTTCTTGGTGCTGCCCTGGGGCTGCCTGGCTGGTCGTCCTGGGGGTTTGGCAGCTCCTGTGGCCTTCCCCCATCTCAGCAACAGGAGGGTGACAGCCAGTCTGTGCACCAGTGGAGCCCTTGTACCTCTCAGGTGACACAGTCCCTGGGAATGGCCCCTGAATTGCTTGGGAGGCAAAGACTGGCCACTCTGATGTAGGGGCTGTTTGCAAAAAGGAAGAAGATGAGAGCAGTTGAGTTGAAAGAGCCATAAATGTTGCATGCAGCTGCCAGGCTGGAATCATTGGATTAGAAAATGAGAGAGAAGGTGATGGAAAGCCAAGAAGCAGCTGAGAAAAAAATCAGAAATTACACAAGGAGTAAAAAATGAGAAGACAGTCAAAGCCCTGTCCGCTGTCACGTTGGAAAGGGGAACATATATTAAAACTCCTGTGTCGGAGTAGGTGATGTAGAAACTAAAATATACACCTGTTCCAAGTTGTCGCTTTCTGTGCAACCTCACTTCAAAATTAACTTTACGCAAAAAGAGCTGCTTACATACAGGAAACCATGTTTTTGACTTGAAGATACAGTAAAAAGACAGGGTGGGGCATACATGTGCTTTATTGTATGAAAGCAGAAGGAGGGGGTATGCTGCAGTGCATCATAAGTGAATCCATGTTATTTCTCTCCCTTTTTCAAAATGAGTTCAGAAGGTATTGTGCTCTCAAGGTATGACACAGAGGCTTGAGCAGTTGGTGTGCGAGTTGCAGTGTGCCATCCCTTCAGTGAAAAAGGGACTTAACAGTTGCAGGGAGTTTTAAAACCTTCGAGTCCCCAAAACAACACTAACATTTAGTTCAGCACATAGAACTTGCATGCTGACCAGAGGCACATGGCTAATACAGTTCTAATTTAGTTTACTTTTTTAGAGGTCCTACTGGTAGACATAAATGAAGCAGATCGAGATCTCACTGTGGTTGCAAGCTGTGGCAGAAAAATTAGTACCACGCTTTCCAGTGGAAGCAGAACAAAAATGTAAAGTCTGCCAATTAAATTGGAAACAGCTCTTAATTTCCCCTCTCCTCCTCCTCCCCCAAAGGATGAATGGCTTACTCTTCTGGATGGAACTTTGTGTAGTGACTCATAGTTTTATATGGATTAGTGTGAATATGTAGGTGAGGGAGTTGCTGGTATCTGAGAAACTATATATAGTGTCTAGGAGAAGTGTCCTGGAACACAGAATAAATGAATATTCGATTTATTTCTCTTGCTGAATTAATGGAAACATAAATGCGGAATATCTTCCTCCCTTTACTCCCTTCCCTCCCAGTTGTGCTTGGCAGATACAAAGGATGAACAGAGAACGTGCCTGTGTTGATAGCTGAACTAGTCACCAAAATAAGGGTGTCCCTTTCCAGCAGGGAAAGAAAGGTGCTCCGTGCCTCTTTGGATGACAGAGCTGGTCTGTGCCCGTACCTCTGACAAAGCAGCCAGAGGTAAGAGCATCATGCACCATGATCTTCTGGTGGCACCTTAACATGCCTTGTATTAGAGTGCGTCCCCATTGTACCTGTTGCTGTAAAGCCATGGGCAGGGCAGCTGTATTTCTGCTGGGCTAAGCCAAAATCTCATCGCTCTGCAGTCATCTATAGCTGGTAACTCAAGCTGAAAGTGTGGGTTCACATGGGGCTTCTCCAGTAGACTGAGAAGTTTTCTATCTCAAGGCTCCTGTTTCACCTTCTCCTCTCTACAACCATTTACTACGCATCCAGTTGCACCAGAATAGCTATTAATAAAATCTGTATCAGCCAAACATTCAGGTTAGAGGAAAAAAAAAACCCACCAACTTTTTAAAAAGATGTTTCAAACTCAGCCATTTCACTGTGTTGCTCATAAGCCAGGCTGCAGAAATTGAAAGTGGAAGAAGTAAGGGGTCAGTGAATTGTAGTAGAGAAGAAGTGGGATGAAGCAGACAGGAAAAGATGGAAATGTGTTGAGCTGGCATTGCTACAGATACAGGCAGTGGTGCCTGCACCCTTCACTGTTGTTTTTTCTTCTTAGTCTGCAGCAGCACCATTTGCTCCCTCAGGAGAATGGTCTTCTACGTGGAGTGTCCAGTAAGGGCAAAAGTGAGAGAGAAAACTGTTCTTGTGTCCTTATATGACAGTCATACCTTTAAAATTAGGCCTTATAGTAATGTCCAAAAATCTGATGTAGCTAGGTCCTCCTTTTTTGATTGTTCACCATAGCTTATTGTAGCATGGAATTGTAGGGACCTTAGTTTTACATCTCGGACTTGCAGACATGTATTGTGCTAGCGTAACTGTTCTTACTAGATAAGAAGACTGAAACTCCTGAGGTCTGTCCTGAGCTCCTGGCCTCTGCTTTCCCCTGGGAGCGTGTTGCTCATCTCCTCTGAGAGGACCATGGCTGTGGAGTCTCCTCAGTTCTCTGTAGGAAAAGCTTTTTTTTTTTCTCTTTGAGCAAGATGCCACGTGAGGCTTCCTCTCGGGGTGCTGTGGTGCCCTGGGAACTTTTTCTGGAGAAGGGGAATGCATTTACATCAAAAACACACAACCAACAACAACAAAAAGAAGCAGCCGCTTCTCATACAGTTGGGGGGGAATCCCACAGTGTCTTCAGAGAAATAGACTTATTTGGTCATGTGCAGTATCTCAGACCTCCCACCATCAGACATCAAGGAGGTCTGACTTCCATTTTAAAACCAGTACCTGGCGAGGAACAGAGTTGTACTAGTCTTATTGCCTAGGAACCCAAACATGGAGAAACCAAGAATTCATGTCGTTTAGTGTAGTTTCTTGAAAAGAGATTAAAAGTTCAGTGTTTATCTTGGATGCCCAATGCAAGGAGTGGGAGGGAGCGATGAGGGTACTTAATGATTAATGAGCCTTTCTGCATATGTTTCTTATGCCTCTTGGCATTGAGTAGTCTCAGTAACCTAGCTTTTTATTTCATTTTTGTCATGTTGGCACTCTTGTTAGTAGTCTCCTGAGATGCAAGAATCCACCCTTAGCCAGTGGGTCTCTTCTTGGCTGTAAGGATGTGTGGGCTATTTTGCTGTCCTTGAACTCTACTGGTCAAGTAGGTTAGCGTTTCTGTCCCATTCCTACCATTGCTTCTTTTGTTCTCTGCTTTGGCACGAAGCTATTTCTACAACATGTAAAGCCATAATCCTCATCTAGGACAGTGCGATGAACATCTGATAGTGAAGATAAGCAATTTATCCTTTCAGATGGGAGCTTTCTCAACTGGTGGCAGGCCATGTATGGCACATCAATAGCTCTGCCTCCCCTGGGGTTTCTCCCCGCAGCTGCAGACCATGTGCTTGTGTATGTGTCTGTGTGCGTGCTCTCCAAGGAGGCGAGGGGGAGTATTTAACCAGCTGCAAATCAGTGAATCGGTGTCGGGGAAATGATTTCCCTTGGGCAGAGGAACACCGTGCTGGAGTGGAGGCTGAGTTTGGCAGACCCTCCAGCAGCTCAGGGGCAGTGGGAACCTGTGCCACCATTCTGAGGTGGCTCACATGGGCTGGAGAAGAGACTCCCAGTTGCCCAGTCCCACTGAAGGAGTCCTAGGTGCTGTACAATTGCTACACAACAATTTGTGTCGTTTCCTCTGCCACTTCAACTGAGGTGTGGAGAGGCTGGACAAGAAATATGGGGACAGGGGGCTGGAGCATGAACTGGTGTCTCTGTAGGGCAAGAGCAGGGGGGTGAAGGACTACTGAAGAATAATGGTGTGCTGAAGGTCAGGCGGCAGCTCTCCAGGGACTGGAGCGTGAGGAGGGCATGCTTTTGCTCTTCTGCCAGTACAGCTTACGCTTCCTTTCCTGCTTCTCTCCTTACTTGGAGAGCAGTCAAAAGAGAAGTCACCCGATCAACCTGCCGGAGGCCTTTCTTCTTGCTTCTGCCCAGCTGAAGAGGCAACTGTAAAAGCTTTCCCATTCATTCCTAACTCTTCTTTCTTGGCTGTTGATGCCTCAGCAAGTTCAGTCTATACCAGTCTGTTTTTTTTTTTCATCTACAGACAGTCTATCTATGTAGTAAATATTTTTCGTCTTTCTCTAACCCCTGGGTACAGCACACCTGTTTTCTATAGTGATGCATGTCATTCTAACTAATTATGCTTAAATGGAGGAAGTCAGGGAGTAGATGGAGGTTTTTAATTTCACTGAAGTCATTCAGGAAAACCAGCTGGATTTCTATTCTGCATACATCCTTATTCCACCCCACGCTTGACTTGTTTGGGAAGTGCTGTGGGGAGCACCCGACACGGTGAGTTTTGTCACCTGCGTTGAATGACTGGATGCTCATCACAGAGGCTGTGGAACGAAGCATGCCTAAATGTCTGGGACAAAGTGGCTCAGCTTCATTTTTATGGAAGAAGCCTTCGAGGTTTGCACGAGCTTTTTCTGCGTCCCAGTGACTAACCTGAAGGAGTGAAACCTTCCAGGATAGGAGCTATTGGAGAGAGTTACTAGCTGGCAGCCTGGTGCTTTGGGGCGTAAGCATCCTCCTATGAGCCTGGTGGCCAGCAGGGTGAGGGGAACAGAAGAGATAGGATGGAGTAGGTTTTCCTGTGATTGACCAGTGCTAGTTTTCTTGTGCTTTGCCCTGAAGCTTCCGTAGCTCTGCTGTCTGAAGCTGATGGTGGGGTGGACTGTGAGTGTGATTTGAGAAGGCATTTTCTTGTGTACAGTATAAACTACTATCACACAGTTACTATTAAACACTGCCAGTATTTCTTCTGAATGATTCATTTGGAAGTCTCATAAAAAAGTGCGTAAACAAAAAGTACCACTGTGCTGTGTGAGGAACACAGCTTCTACAGAAGTGATAGCAATACTAAATGCAGTGTATTACAGCCAGCAGACCACTGGACTGTATCCAGTGAAATAGATAAGGGGCTTGCCAGTGATTGACAGGGCCATAGATACACCACATTGACCTGTGCCAGTTTAGGGCCCCGTCTCCTCCAAAGGGAGTAGAAGAGCTACACTGAACAAGAGCACGAAAGTTGCCATTCTCTGTATGGGACAGCTAAGACCGTATTTTCAAGCTCTGACCCCAAAAATGAAACAATTTTCAATGTAGTTTTTTGGTGATTATTTTCTTTGCCTGGGAAGGGCTTTGTTTGAAAACCAGCTACTCGTATATGTATAGTGAGGTCTTGGTGCTCTGGACAGTATTTTACTGCTCTGAAAAACTTACAGCAAAGCTGTTCCAATTTGTTTCCCCTTGGATCCTGACTATGAAGAATATTATAAACATAAGATGGTACATTAGATGTAGCCCTGTTAATGAAAAGAGGAGGATAATTGTCCTAGCAATTGTAGAATCATAGAATGGTTTGGGTTGGAAGGGACCTTTAAAGGTCATCTAGTCCCCTGCCATGGGCAGGGACATCTTCAACCAGATCAGGTTGCTCAGAGCCCTGTCCAGCCTGACCTTGAAGGTTTCCAGGGACGGGGGTTCTACCACCTCTCTGGGCAACCTGTGTCAGTGTTTAATGACTGTTGATGTAAAAAAAATCAGCCCTTCGGTGTAATGCTTTTGATAGGTCAAGGGGATGGCAGAGAAGGTGGGGCAGGTTATAACATGGAAGTAAAGCATGAACGTGACCATTAGCTTTTGAGTCCAGCAAGGGAGGTACCCTGTTTTGTTCATATTGCATGTATTGTATTTTTCATTTCTGATAAAAAAACTCAGAGGTACCAATTTTAACATACTGGACCTTTACTTAGTAACATAACGTCTTTCTGGGAAAGCCTATACCTAATAGCATTGTTCTAGTGGGCACAAATCCTTGCTTAGGCTACAAGGACATGTTTTGGACAGGACGTGTTTTGGGCACTGCACATGGATTTTTATACAGTAATTGTCTTCTTTGCTTTTGTGGGTAAATTTTCTAGCGTTAAAGTATAGACCTGCAACACTGTGCTTCATTGTTAGACTTGCTGACCTTTGGCTTTAGTTGGAAAGGGGGCAGGAAATCTGTGTTTCCTAAAGGCTGCTTGAAGTCACAGAAGAAAGCAGTATCCCTTCTACAAGCAGCGTATGAAATGACCTCTCGGTGCAAACAGAAATAACTGACCACATGAAAGCCGAACAGAGGCTTGACTGTGGGAAGTCAGGGATGATGAGAAGCAAATAAACAACAGGGAACTGGATGTTAATGTTGGTTATGTCAGATATGTAAACTCGTGTAGGTTGCAATAATTCTGCTTTTCAGGATCTGCAACCCATCTCTTACCAGAGCAAGGGTGAGCCCGTGGAGCAGACACATATGCGCTGCTTCAGAGGCAAGATCTAGCTGTGGGCAAAAAAAAAAGGTGATGTTACAGGGAAGGGAAATCAAGGTTGTTGCCTCTTCCCTGACTCTTGGACTGTGTAAGAAAACAAAAAGCAGTCCAGAATGGTGAAGATGAAACATCTCGGCTTCTCTTGCCAGTTGGAGAACTGCTAATAATGTTTATAGTCTTGGAACAAAAGACAACAAAACAAGTTACTTAAGAAAAGAATCTGTCATTCTGACAAAAATAGAGCTTTCAGCTGGTTTGGTTTTTTGTTGCTTTTTTTTTTGTCTGAGCCTGTGTTTCTCCAGCCAATCAATCCTGTTACTGAGTAAAACTCTGGAAATCAACTTAACAAGATTAATGTCTGTAAATATTTGTAAAACCTATGTGTTATACGGTCTCTTTAAATGAGATTATGTCATGTTTATAATACTTACTCATATTTTGTACCCAGTCTGGTCTAAAATAGAATAATTTTCATTAATTTTTCTTGCTTGTTTAATTTCATGCTTAAATGAATAAGTTACAAATCCGCATGACTGCCCACTTATTGTTACACTCAGAATAATTGCACTGAGTCACTGTGCATGGACTTGGATTGCCATAGGGTGTTAATACTTCATATTTAAGCGAGCATGTTTATCTGAAAGCTGGCTCATCAGTCTGTGGAATGCAATGTTTACTACATGGAGTTCAGCCTACAGTGGTTGCAGTTAGGAGATGTAGTCTGTGATCATTAATAATGCCTAGAATTTGTGTTTGTCTTTTCAAGGGTGTTAGGGAAATTATCTGCTAAATGTGGGAAAATCAATGCAGGGAAAATAAGTGCTAGGCTTTGAGAAAAGGGGTTTTGTGTGCATTTAATACTCTTCTTAAAAGATTATTTTTGTTGCCTTTGTTTTTTGGGGGTTTTTTTTGAGGGGGGGGGGTTGTCCCAGTAGGTATCTGGTTTTTGTCTATGCTCTGTCTTGATTGCCTTGTTTAACCAAAGGGGAATTTGGGATTGTGCAAGCTAATAATCAATTCCCTTCATAAACTGAAAGATTTGTTTTCTCCTGTCCAAGTTTATTTCCAATGTTTAGTCCAAGTGTTTCATTCTGAACATTGATGTAGAGGTTTTTTTCCTAGTGAAACTTTCCTCTGTAGCAGAAAGAACCCCAGGGAAACAACACTTGAAATGCCATTTCACCTTCGTTTATTTTGCTCATGTGTCTGCAGGTAATTAAAAGGCTGAGAAATGTGGTGGCAGCATCACCTGCTGGAGTGTGTTTTGTAGAAGAAAAACAAATAATGAAGGGGAGGAATGGCTATTTCTGATGAGGGTCAGAAACCAGTCCTGAAGGAAGCCACGGATGCTCTGCAAGCCCTTGGCCCTCCCCCGGGCAGGTTTCCTGCACCGTGGCAGCTCTGTGGGGAGCTGGGTGAAGACTGCAGAGCTTTTCTTCTTCAAGCAAGGTGCATGATTTAATGTAGGACTTCGTCAGAACTGATGCTCAGGTTTTAGCAGGAAAGCATACTTTTTTGAAACTGTAAAGGGTCCGCAGTTCTTGCTTTTGGGAATCCTAGCAGGCTGGATTTCGTTTTTCACGGGAGAAACATCTGTGCAGTTCTGCAGACTGAGATAAAGCAGAGTTTGGATTGGAAATCACATGAGTTTGTCAGTCAGAATAACAGTATTGTGGAGCTACAGGTGAGGAGTCAGACGGCGCTTCGTTCTTTGCAAAAACAGAGGGAAGATTTTTATAACGTACCACTCTCACATCAGCAGTCTTTATTGGTGTTGAGCTCAGTTGCTCCTGACCAAGGTGATTTTGTTAGTTGGTTTCCTGTTACTGAAGTTCTTGGAATATCCAGAGCAATCATTGTTATTCAAAGGCCACATCTGGCAGATTAATATTTTGTGCTTCGGGTGGTATTTGTATGCCTACGTATCATATTTATAAATAACACTTATTTTCCTTTTTCAACATATATATTACAATAAGAACATAGGGAAAAATGACTGGAGGATATCATAATTATAAAGATGCTTTCATTTCTATTCTCTTATTTGATGCTCTTTTGTTGTTCTTTTGCTATCTATGCAGAGAAAGTTTTATTAAGTAATCCTGATTTTATAGAGAATGTAGAGGAATATGTATGTGTGCAAGAGGGGCTTACTTTTTTTTTCCCCCCAACTGCATTAGACTTTTTTTTAGATTTTAAGTACTTTGCTTTATTCTTAGGAGCGATAATACATGGAGCATACTGAAATATATTATACACATATCATTTGTACTTGGGCACCAGTATAACATACGTGGGTGTCAACTGCATATCGCTGTAGTTTTTAACCAATTTGTGATAGTTTTGTTCTGATGCAAAGCTTAAGTATGCTAGAACCAGGATTGCCACCCACTTTAAATGTTGTTGTTAGCAGATAGCATTTATTTCAGTCACTTTAAAATCTTAACATTATAAAGTGGTTTTAAAAGGTTTATGTCTTTTTAAAGCAACTTCTGTATTCCGTCTGGATAATATCTACCAGCGTTGGTACTGGAGATCATCCTCCTGTAACATGTAATGTGGGTGTGGAGTTCCACTATCTTAATAAGTTAATACCACTGACGTCTGGGACCTCCTAGAAGAGTAGGGTCATTCCCATTAAGTGTCCAAACAGGACACAACCAACCGAACAGCAGTGTTCTCTCAAAGCTCTCCTTGATCCTCTGGATGGAGTCCAGGGAGCCCATCACTTCGAGGAATGCACATGTCAGACCGTATGACCTTACATAATGACCACGCGTGTGGGAAGCCCAGATGGCAGGTGATCCATGGGATGTCCAGCCGTGATGCTGGCAGAGGGCTGGTGAGCACCTGTGCCAGAGAGGTTTGCAGCTTGCTGCCTCCTGGTTTCTGCAAATGGCATTCTCCAGCTTTTGTGTGTCCTCCTGCCTTTCTTGTATAGCAATTAGGCTGGGAGAATGGGAAGTATGGCTCATATAGTCTATGCAGATTTCTGAAGGAAGCTCACACGGCTGCATGGATTCCTCCTGTTGCCTCCAGTCAATTCTTTGGCTGAAATTAGCTTGAAGATTAGAGGAGAGGATACAGCCACAAGCGCGCACACACAAGCTTACAGAGCAATGAACATACCCAGAGAAATCGCCCAGAGTAAATTTTTGGTGTGTCACATAAACAAATACACCATCAACATTCAGCACCTGCTTGTTAGATTCATTTGGTAGATTACCCCATGTTACCTACAAGCTTAATGCTTACCAATGCTGTGCTTCATCTTCAGGGATCTACTGAAAGAAACAGGCTGAACTTCTTCTCCCCTTCTTCCGTTTCTGTACGTGTGAAACGGAGGCTACCTGCCTTTCTGGGGCTTTGAGAGGATTAGTTTCTCCTTATGGCTGGCTTTGGAGAGGAGAAGCACTAAGCAGGGTTACCTGACGTATGTCTGCTCTGATGGAGGTGGGAAGGGAGGAGGCTCCGGGGTGCTCCTGGAGTGGGAGGAGCGTTAGCTGATGAGGACAGGGTCGGGAGAGCCCCTGGGTGGGTGCGTAGGGGTGGAGGGAAGGTCACCAGCAGCCACGGGAGACCAGGGCAGTGTGGGGCTAGCTGGCTGGCTCTGCCGGGACGCCACAGCCTGCTCTTCAAGGACGCCACAGCCTGCTCTTCAAAGCAGGCAGAGCCCGACAGTGTGTCCATAAATACGAGCACAAACCTGTTGGCTTTAATCAGCTTACGAGAAACGAACTGCCTCTGGGACACACGCATGTCGAGCGTGCGGGGCGAGCTCTGGTTTGAGCGTGCACATCCCTGCGTCCTTCCTGGGCACGTACCCTGGGATGGGGGGGCACATCCCACAGCCGTGTGCCTGCCTGGCCCAAGCCTCCCCTGAAAAGCCTGCCAGGGAGGGACAGCCTCACCACTTAGCATGATCCAGCACAAATTTGGTGTTCACCTGGAAAAGTGTGCTCCGTGCTGGCTTCCAGGCAAATTCAAAACCTGGTTCAGGACAAATTGCCCTCACATAGGAGAATCAGTGGTGCAAATGCTCGCCTGCCTCTTCCCACTTAGCTGAGCACGTTTGTTTCCTTGTGAGCTCTGTGTCATTGCCGTTAGTCCCCGTTGCCCCTGCAGTGAGGGGACAGAGCCCCATGCCACCCTCCCAATTAATAGCTTCCCCATCGTCTGATTAAGGGTCCTGGTGCTTAAGTCCGGCAGGGGCTTATCCCTCCTGACCAGTTCCCCTTCCTGCCCGTTCCCCTCCACGTAGTTGCATTTAACCCCACATAGTTGGGCTGGGTAATGCCCAACATATAAAGCAGGCTCTGAAACTTGGGGTGCAGATTGCTCCCCCATTGTGCAGACCAAAGGGACGCCCTGGCGCGTCCCTGCCTTCCTGAGGACTCTACGTCTGTTGTTTAAAAATCAGCTGGTTTCTCATATTACCTCAGATTTCTGTTTATTTTTTCTTTTTTTTTTTTATATATATATATTCCTCATCCCTCCCAAGACAACAAAAGGCTATAATATTAAAAGATAATTTTATGAGTCCAGGGAGAACATACTTTTTCCTTGTGCAAATTAATGTTCTGTAATAACTACCGTGTAGGAGCTGATTTTCTGCAGGTAACAACTTCATGTGCTTGATACAATAAAGTAATAGAGCTGTGCATGTTGTGCGTAACCCCTGCAGTATTTCAGGACTGTGATAGAAACAGCCTTTATCATGCAAGAATAGCAATTGCGTTCCAACATTTTCAGGTTTCAAAGTGTGAACATCAAACATAAGAACAACAGAACAAAAATATCTGAAATTCATCAGCCATTTTCACTGGAGTTTGCCAGGCCCCACACTGTAAATGTGGTGGTGCTTCAAAGGTGGAACTGACAATTCAGTTAAAAAAAAAAAAATATATAAAAAAATTCATCCTCTTGAAATATTAACATAGGAGAAAAACAAAGGAAAAGGCTCTCTTGGCATCTGCATCTGCGATGGGGCGGATGATTTCTTTGTCACCTTGAAGTTCTTACCTAAAGTTAAGACAGAAAACACCGGCGCTTCATTATCATCAGGCTTCTTGCTGTCTCTTTTAAATGCAGCTGGCAAGCTCCTTACTTTTCCCTTGTAGCATGAACAGGGAGTCTCCAGCTCACAGCGGCTCTGGGAGAATGTACAGGCAACTGCATAAGCCCTGAGAGGAGCTGTGAGGTATGGTTCTGTAGTACATGAGCTCACCTGAGCCCAGGGGCTCCTTGCAGTGAGAAGCAGGGCATGAAGGCCAGACAGTGGTGGTCCTTGACATAGAGGATGAGCCCTGTGATTTTGGACCAGCAAGTGGTGTCCAAAGAGTACTTACTGTGTCCCCCTCTGCATCAGCTGAAGGAAAGGGTAGAGCGTGTTGGGAACTGCTGTTTTGTCTGGCTACACACGTGTCTGGTACTTGTTGAAGTAAAAGTTGTTTTCTAGAGCCCACATAAAATCCATCCGTATGTCCACGTTATTCTTCTGTGCCCTGGAAGAAGTAAACCCATGGACATGGAGTTAGGTCTGAATTACCAAAGCCGTAAGTACCTGTTGGGCTGGCAGCAAGCGGATGCTGTTGACACTTGGGCAGAGCTGAAGGTCTGTGTGTAGCTCTTACCTCCTCTTCTGGTGGTGGCAGTGATGCAGAGGCACCTCAGTTCTGATGGCTACGTTTGAAATGTCGTGTTGCTGATTATGCAAAGTATCTGCTTTTCATCCTCGTGTCTTTTTGTGTGAATGCTGTGTTGAGTCTTCAGTATGGATTTAATAGTTCTTGAATATTATATGCTGATTGTTTCCAGTTTTCTATTGCTTCATCTCTTGGCCACTTCAACTTAATTGTTGTTATAGCTGCCCTTTCGTGAAACGTGTTATGCTTGTTCTGATTTTTCTTCTCAGTTTCATTTAAATATTTGGCAGTGTAAGTAAACATTCTTGCCTCATATATTTTGTTTAGAACAACAAACTCCCATTAAATCAAATATGGGAGTTTATTTAGTTAATAGGGAGACTGTATAGCACTACTGAGTGGAAAATACAGTGTGGTGTAGCCTGCAACATTAAACTGAGAATGGTGTGTTTCTTAAAACTTTAGGTTCATGTGATGATTCTTTTATATATATATATATAAATATATATATAGGTCTCAAAAAAATTATTACTGCTCTTCATGCAGAATCTCATCATAGCAATGACCTGTGCTCTTATCCTAGATCTCTGTAGAGGGGGGAAAAAAATCCTCTGCGTGCTTATGTTGAATGAAAAGGTGCTCCTTCAAAAGGTTAATGCATAAAACTGGACCTCAGCAAGAAAAATATGTCAAGGTAATGTATCCTTTAAACCCTGACTCTGAAGTTTATGAGGTTCTTCCTTCACTGGAGCAGGAATTGCTGCTGAAGTCCCTCTGAAACACAGTGCCAAATGTCCTCATGTCCAAAAGAAGACTCCTTCTGGAGGATGGAGGGGGTGAGGGGACAGTGCAGAATTTAGAAGTTGCAAGGTGCTGGGAGATGGGAATGACAGGCATGGAAAGCTGTGTAGATGGTGGTGAGTTTTATCTCAGCTCTCTGAATGAGGCTGAAGGACCCTCCTGGGTATGTTAGTGACACAATGACAGCCCTTCTGAGCTTGTCCTTTCCTCTGGGTAGCAAAATATGGGAAACTTCTGCCTAGGACTTGGGGGAGCTGGACCAGGTGAAATTCAGGGTGGTGGGACCCAATACATTGTTGAGTTAATTTTTTTTTTTTTTTAGTAAGATGACTGTGCCCAAACAGAAAAGTGCTGATGCCTCCATACAGTCTCACACCACTTCTTTCCAGACTGGCTGGCTGTGCAGATCCAGGTTCTGCTTTTTTTTACCCTATGGAGAAAGTATTTTACTGTAAAGGGGATGAGCCCACATAAAGACTTGTGTGAGGAAATGCAAGATCTCCCAAAGATAGCACAAAATTGTTTCTTAATGAGTCTTCGGTACAGTATTTCATAATGGACCTTCAGAAAAGTATGAGAAGTATTTACCTCGGTGTCTTAACAGCCTCGCTGGGGGAGGGAGCGTTCTCCTTCCCGCACGGGGCTGCTGCGAGCCGGAGCCGCCATTGGCAGCCACTGCCGCGGGCAGCCCCCCTGCCTCCTGCACATCATTGCTTCCACCCCTGAGATGTATTTAATAACAAGGCTGCTTACAGGCTGGGATTCAACGGTGTCTTTTGTAAATTAGTGTTTGGAAAGGAAACCAAGGGGCTTCACTGGATGCCCATGAATTGATCCAGGTGCTTGTGTCTAATGCAGACGGTAACTCATTCATGAGCATAACCCAAAGAGGATGTAGTCAATTGTATCTTTTTTTTTTTTTAACTGAAAAAACTATTTTTGTAACTGATGTAAAAATGACATTCAGTTAAAAAAATCATCAAGCAGGTGTTATGCTAAAATGTGACATGTTTTTACCATTTCACAACATATCTTTAACCCCCATCCCCCCTTCTGTATTATCATTTCCCACAAAAGCAAATGGATTGAAGACATCGAGCCACTGGCTGATCATAATAGACTTTAAGGTGCTGGATTATTGCTCAGGTTGGTGTTGCTTTGGGGTGCCTGCTGGTTGCATACTAACTGCAGGAGAGTTTGATGAGCTTAGTGGTTGCAAAGCAGAGAAGCACAGGACCAAAAGCATGGGTTACTATTGAGATATTATAACCCCAAAATTCAAAATAAATATGCAGAAAATGCCCCCATTTCCATTCCTACTTATCCCTTCTTAAAATAAATGAAATCAGCATTAACCAAGTATTCATTTGGTTTTAGACATTTCTAGAAAGCAGTGGAACACAAGGACATGAGTGCGACAGTGCTACCAGCCCACTGCTAGACCACGTGGAAGCATTTAATTGAGTAGAGACACCAGTTTCTTTTGTTTCAGATTATAGGACATTATTTAAAACCGATTGCAGCTTGTTAACTTCAGTTATTTTCAGCCAGTGACCTCTAAACACTGCCTGTTTGGGCCATGTCTGCTTCACACCAGCAGAGAGAAGGAGAGAGGGGCTGCTTTAGCTGGCAGTGTGTGTGCTGTACTGCCGTGCCTCCTACGCTCCAAACGCTTCCACCCCACAGCTCACTTCCTGGTTTATGCCCTCCAGTTTCCTAAATCTTACTAATTTTCTCTTCCGTAAATAATTTCCTAGCAATTAAACATTTTGGTTATGGGTTTGTTTTTTGGGTTTTTTTTTTTTGTTCTATATTTAATCATTTCCATTCATCAACTCTCACATGTTAATCTTCCAATAATGAATGGAGTTTTATGCATTTCTGTGCCAGTTCATATCCATGTCCGTATACCCCAATTTCCTCTCTTCATTTTGGTGACCAGCAACAAGATGCTCCGGGGGAAAAAGCGGTATTCCTGCCCTACCTTGACAGCAAATGTAACATCCTGCCAGCCTGTGGTAGCTTTACCCTTTAATTATTGGATCAAGACTGAAGCATGAGAGTTTATGTTCCTGGCAGGGTTAGGTTTTCAGTTGGACTCGATTATCTTATAGGTCTTTTCCAGCCAAAATGATGCTGTGATTTTCCAAAGTCTTGCTGAAATGGGAGACTCATGTCCAGTCCCTTTTTGAATCCAACTGGACTCTTGGCCTCCCTGGTACAAAGAGGAATGAATTACTGTTGGGTAAATTGCATGTTTAGTATATAGAGGATTTTCTTTCGCATGTATCGGCTTTTTACTTGGTTGACACTTATTTTCTTCTTGTGTTAAAAGGTAGAGAAATGCAATCTCCTGTTTTTATCTTTCCAGTTTATTTTCTAAAACATATCTTTTAAGCAGACCAAATGAAGCGTGTTATCCAGAACTGGAGCTCACCTTCTTTCTGCTCAGCAGTGCAGTGTTTCTCGAGCGTTTGGTTTATTTTTTTTTTTGGCAAAGCACGTGAGAGGTGTCTTATCAGCTGAACGGTTTGATTGAGTGATAGCTCTTTTGTTCCAAGATACACCTGCAGCATATACATAGACTCCTGTCTCCTTTATTTTACTTGTCTATATGAATTCTACAGAGAATTTTATAAAAGCTACGTTGTGTTTCTTAAGTGATTCTTCGAACCAGCCCTTGACTTACAAACGCTTGGCAAGAATGATGAGGGGATGTGCTGAGGTGTTGACATCTGCAGCAGCAGTTGGGAATGAAAGACCTGGAGTCCCGTGTACAGCTCCATAAGGGACAAACCTGGCCGGGAGAGCCTGTGAGGGGGTACATCAAGGGGTTTTATAGCTCTGCCTTTGAATGTGCATACACGATGCCCTATCTCTGACAACACGTGCTGCCTGCATCCCTTATCATTCCAGGACTTATTCAGACATCTGAATAACTTCCCACCTCTCAGCTGCAGGTCGATAGTGGTGCCCTTTGTGGACTCGTGTGGGTAAATTCTCTATAGCACATAGCGTCGCTCTGCCTTTACCATGTATACATACATGCTCAGATAAAATAAATTCATTGTACCTCACTGCAGCTGTCAGTGAAAGGAAATTGTGTGTTTTTCCCTTGAGTGTTGGAATAGTTTTTTTGCAGTCTTTCTGTCTTTGAAAGCCTCAGTAGCATGCTACTTTTTAGATCTCTTTCTTTCTTTACAGAGGAAAAGTCACTTTCTGCTATTCTTGCGTTCAGAATTGTGCAAAGCAGTTGCTGAACATAAACATGCAACAGTAAATGCCATAGAAATGTACTCTACAAAGATTCCACCGATAACCACACCAAAGAAAACAAAAATGCAAGGTTCTTCAAATCGCTGTCACATGCAGGACGTGACGTTTAAATTCTTACTCATTTAAAATTAAGCCATCTTACCATTTTCATCTTTTAAAGTGTTGAAGTTTTTCCATTAGTTAAAGGGTTATCTTGCAGGCCTTCAAGAATAAGTTTTTCCTTTTTTTTTTTTTTTTTTTTTTTAAGAGCCTTGAGCTATTGGCCTTTTTTAAGATGACAGTACACATGTGAGTATAACAGTGTGATGAGGACTGCAAACTGGCTAGTTGAGAACCTCTGTTAGAGAACTGACCTCAGAAGCCTTAGCAAATGGTAGTCCCGCTGCTTAACTTTACACTTCACAAAAAACATTGCTTAATTCTTGGAAGAAGAGGGTGTTTCATTCTCAGGTTTTTTTTCTTTGTTCTGCTTTGGTTTGCTTCTGTTGTTGGTGTTTTTCCTGGTCCCCTTCAGTGCTGGAATATAGTACTGAAACAACTGTGTGATTTATGGCTTTTAATCCCAAGTTTTTCATTTTTTTGTCGTGTGGAAGCCTCATGTTGAGCCTCCAGTAAACAGATTTTTTTTGAATCCAAACAAAAACTGAGGGCTGTGACATGCAACCAGTTTTGGCTGTGAAATCTGGGTCAAAGTCGCTTGCACACATCCAGTCCTGGCGGTAGTGAGCTTGGGCTTGCCCAAGGGTTGATCTTGCTTCCCTGCTGCTCTCAGCTGAGCTCGTGTCCCAACAATGAAGGATGCTCTGGACTCCTCTGGATGGCGAGCTGAGCTGTCAGTTCCCTCCACCATTCAAGCTGTCTGAACAAGCTTTTTCTCATTCCTTTTTGAAGGAGTGTTGCTGGAGTAAACATCTGTCCTTCCTGGTGGTTTAGATTGCTGATCCTTCGTGTGCTGGGTACACTGTGAATTGAACACAACTGTTGATGCTCTTCCGAGGCATGAAAGGACAATGTGTTTGTGTCAAGATGTTATCCCAGTCACTTCAGTTCTGTACTTCAGCATTTCTCCAGTGCTAGGGTTGAAAACAAAACCACCAAATTTGAAGTATGAACTCTCTTTCAAATGAAGTACAACATTTAATATACTTCTACCTGGTAAAATTATCACAGTTGCTAATTCGTATAATTTTTATCATTACTATTGAATATTCTTTATCAGAATATTTTTGTGTTTCTTTTATCTACCACTTCTCTGCAGCATCATGGAAAAATGAGTCTTTATTTCCTGTGCATCTCCTGTATATTATTCTGTCAGCCAGAAATGTCTCTTTGCTATTCTGGAAGTATTGGAAGATTTAAAAATACAGCCTATTAAGGAAATAAAATAAATTAAAAGATGCTCTGTTTAAAAAAAGAAAAAAAAAGCTAAAATTCTGTTAAATAATTAAGATGCTTTGGGCTTTATCAGGATTGACAGTGTTCTTGCCATAATATACATATGCAAAAACTGTAAGAAGTTTAATATTTTATAGCAAGGATAACTCCAAAACCTAAATCTTCTGGCTTGTTTCTATGGTAACAAATATTGAAATATGTCTAGCCAACACTGTAGGTTTTCCCCCCCCCCATTTAATTTCTGTCTGTGGGTTCTAGGAATTCATTAAAACTGTAGAATCCTTTCAAAATTGGTTCGTTCTGTTGTAAAATTCCCTAAGATTAATGTTGAACATAACTTTAAATTTTAACCTAAACATTTCTTTGAAAGAGATTTCTTAGCAAGTGGGGGATTAGAGTTATATTTCTAAGACTATATGCTCATTGATCTGGTGTTTTTGGTTTTCATTGGCAAGTTTGTGTTTTTTGTTTTGTTTTGGGGGGGTTTTTTTCTGTGCGTGACTGTAGTTTCAGTCTACGGATTCTGCTGAAAGTATTCGAGGCTGCTTAACTGGAATGGTCTGGCTGGAAGACAAGAACGGCATGAAGTCAGCACTTGCAGGATTAAGTTTAGTAGTCAGGACCTCTTGACCAGAGCTACTTCTTAGGGAACCTGTCCTACTCTTAAGATTAAAATGATTACTCACTGGGAGCTTCAGCCTTCATTTCAGTTAATTGCATTTAACTTTTTGTTCATTACAGAGTGTTTTCTAGGTATCTGATTTAAGCCATTTTGCACCTGACATCTGATTGTTTTTCTTTTGAGGGAAGCCTGGCAGTGTTGGGAAGTCATCTGAAGTGATGGCTGTGAGTTTCCATTTCCCAGTAGTAACTCAAACCACAAGCACCTAGTCCCAGCAGTAAGAGAAAAATTTTGAGACTTTGAAGTGAAACATCAGGTCGATGCAACATTTTGCATCTGGCTGACTAGCCAGCATTAGATGCAGCTGGAAGCATAAAGACTTCCTGCCTCCACCTGTGGGGACTCTGGTTTCTCCTGGGATGTAGTAAAGATAATGAGGCAACAGAAAGAAAATTTCAGAAACTGAGATTTGCGCTTCACAGCTGTGTTTCAGGAGCCCATGGTTAAGGACTAAATGCACGTTTTTTCTTGGGGCTGATAGCATCCAACCTTTTTTTCCTTGAAGAGACTTATAGGTGGGGACTTGGAAATCAGACTCAGCAGCGTTAAGTGATGCCTCGAAGGGCAGAGAGGTGCAGCTGGAACCAGTAACTGAAGCGCTCCATGAAGGCAGAGGGTGGTGTTTGGAAAAAATGCAGTTTGTTCATTCATATCGTCTTGGAGCAGTAAGGAAGAAAGTGGCATATTTAACCATGGGCAATCTCCATGGTCCTGTGTGGGAATGACTGATTTCAGTGTTGAGCTTGAGGCTGGCGTAGGCAGAAGATTTGGCAGTTGTGCTCCTCAGAGCTATGCTAAAAGAAGGGGGCAGAGTATGTGCGCAAGTAAACGTCAAAACAAAACAGCAGGCATAAATATATTAAACGGGACTTTGAGCAAAATATCCCATCACCTCACAAGCCCTAGGTAGATCTCCAGAACTTCCTTTTATAATTGCAAACATTACATAGAAAAGGAATTGAGGCAGCGTTCCGTGAAGGAGTTGCTTTGGGTTGGCTATGGTAGGCTTGTGAGATCCCAGCCCTCAGATTGCTTCACCTGTGTAGTCTACTTGTCCCTGGCCTGAGATACTCCTTTTCCTTTCATGAACGTCCTGTGGTGGTCCTTGAACCAGCACGGATTGTAGAATAGGAGCTGCAGGGTCACCAACAAGAAGGTTATCAAAGGCTCCCTCCATCTTACATGATTCATGTTGTCTTGAAAGCTCTTGTAGTCTGACGGTACAAGGGTGCCTCCAGCACCGCCCGGGCTTCTCATCCTGGGAAGTGTACGGCTGATGGAGGAGCCCCCATTTCACACAGTCAAGGACAGCAATGTCCACTCGCAGGAATGTTTTGAACTCTTCAGTCTTTGTACCAAGTCTATGGAAAGATTATGTCTCTCTGCAGTGAGCTTCACCAAAGACACCAATGTAAATGGCATTTTTCTTTTTTTTTTTTTTTGCCTTTTTTAAAATGATAACTTCTCCCCCTTTTTTGAAAGCAAACAACCTCCAGTTTTGTAACTACAAGATGGAGCTTGGCTTTTGAGGATGATGTGAAGTGTCTATGCATTTGTAGCGTGCCTAGTGCAGGGAGGTAGTGGCTGAGGCCCCTGGGAGCTGAGATGAAAGCAGATTTGGTTGTTGTTTTGTTTTTTGTTTCTTTTTTTTGAAATCCAAACACAAATTCTGAGGAAAAAAAAATTCTGAATGAAACTGATGCAAGACTTGCTACAAACAACTGGAAAAGTTTTGCTCTTTCATTTCTTGGCGTGAATGTGGAGCTTGATGAAACCACAGATGTGCTCCAGCCCAAACTTTTTTATTTAAAATAATCCAGTTTTCTTAAATAGGTACAAGAATATATGTAGTGAAATTAGTTCTGTTTTGAGGCTTTCTCACATTCTACTGATAGGGTTGTCCAATTTATCTTCTGGAGAAGTGAGCATTACATGTATGTGTGAAAGCTGTGAATACTCCCATTCCATTAGTCTTGTTACCTTCACAGGCAGAGCAAGCCCGCTCACTACGGCACGGCCAGTTGGTAGCTTGGGAAGCTTTCTCTGTGGACAAATATGTCCACTCCAGTTTTTCCACTTCACTTTAAAAACATCTGGTCTATATCGGGGTCCTACATACCCTTTTTGACTCTTGGAGCTGTGAAATGCAAAAGCAACTTGTATTCTTCTGTGATCAGCTCTCGCATTCTTATATGGTGTCTGTACAATCACACACATCGAATTAGTGCTTTGACTTGGTCCTAAATTTTGAAAAATATTTTCTGTTGGGCTTAGGTGAAGTGCTTAGTAAAATCCTGCAGAGAGTGAGCGTGAGTTGAGGGGAAGCACACGTGTGAGGTGTAAGATGCCTGTGGTTGTATGGTCTGCTCAGCACAAGGCAGAGGCAGAGCTGAAGCCACAATTGCTGCTATTAACCTTTCAGCATTTGCGCAGGACGGGAGTTGTTATTTTTTGCAGAGCGAACGTCGGTATTTCCCTTAATATATAAGGGAAATATAAACAATCCTGTAGGAAGATGCGTACCAGATAATTAAAAATATTAGGCAGTGTGAGTTGCATGCAGAGAAAATCTGCTTTGATATGGAAGCGTTTGTCTCCTGCAGAGTTATATAGCCCCTTGCGAGAGGAGAAACAAGGATTTGTAGAGCTGTGCTTTAAACCTCTCTGAGTGCTTAGTGTTGTCCTGATAGTGCGGGGCAATTTTTTTATGATAGCTTTTTTTGAGATCTACAGTTTGGAACAGAAGATGGATGCTACAATTCCGTAAGGACTTTTATGTGATATTCCCAACCATAATGTTACCAAGAGCCAGTCTCCCTGTCCCATTTCCCTGCTGATGAGAAATTCAATTTCTTATATTTGAGTCCTCTAGAGGCAAAATTTCAAGAGGTCAGGGGTGACTCTCTTGTGGCTTCTTCTCTGTCCTCAATTCCCGAGCCTTATGGCAGAGTGTTTTTCTCTATGGGTACTTCTGCCGTGCTGATTAAAGACAGAAAATATTTAGCTTAACCCTGAGGCAGCTCAAACCTTGTGCTGGATTAATTAAAAAATAGTGATTTGCCTTCCGCAGCAACAGAGTGTTGTTTGGGAGGGGAGCAAAGGGAGAAGCGCTGTGCACTGCAGGCAGAGGGCTTATCCTTGCGCAGATCCCTGCCGTCAGCAGGAGATCCTTGCCTGAACAGATCACTGCCGTCAGCAGGAGAGAGATCCCTTCCTGCGCAGATCCCTGCCATCAGCAGGAGATCCTTGCCTGAACAGATCACTGCCGTCAGCAGGAGAGAGATCCCTTCCTGCGCAGATCCCTGCCATCAGCAGGAGATCCTTGCCTGAACAGATCACTGCCGTCAGCAGGAGAGAGATCCCTTCCTGCGCAGATCCCTGCCATCAGCAGGAGATCCTTGCCTGAACAGATCACTGCCGTCAGCAGGAGAGAGATCCCTTGGAAGGAGACCCTTCCCTGAACAGACCCCTGCCGTCAGCAGGAGATCCCTGCCTGAACAGATCACTGCCGTCAATAGGAGAGAGATCCCTGCGTGTCAAGGGAGCGGGTATTGAGTCCCAGATCTGCCCCGCAGCTCCCCGGGCTGGATTTTGCCTGGAGCACTCTGTTTATAAGGGAGCCATTCCACTGCCGGAGTGTTTTATTTCCTAAAGTTGTTTTAACTCCTTTTTCCATCCTGGGGGGGGTGGAACCTGACAACAAATCTTTGGAAGAGGGGCTAGGTAGCAAAGCTGTGCGTTTCTCCTCCATGTTACGCACTTCATACAAGTTAAAAGGCTCGTTTTGCCTTTCATCTTGCGGACTGTTTTCTGCAGATATTTCCTAACTTTTCCCATGACGTTTTCGTCTCCTTCTTCAGAAGATTGTACAGACTGAAAGAGACTATTGTTTCCGCAAGAGCGCAAGCATGTGCACATTGGCTGATCTGGTTGGTACAGGATTTCGGGAGTGGGTGTTGGACTGAGAAACAGGATTGGGATGTGTGCAGCTACAAATTCTTGTGAATGGTGTGCTCTCTGGTTCTGTAAATAATATCACATTTCACTTTCTAGGTTTGCCATTTGTGTTTCTCTAGAAGTTGAACTCCAGTACCATGAGACGTAAACAAGGAAATGGTGTACAGGAAGATTGCAAAAGCTTTGGTTAGCAGAGATTGGAAAGCTGGTTTGGTTTTCAGTCTTGTGCCTGGGTGGGTATCAGCTACTTGATTTCAGGGAGACTCAGCGCATTTATTTTTCACAAACGTCATGGGTTTAAAATTGATACTTTATTGACTTTCTTGCTTTCTCCTTCCCCACGTTTGGGTTTTCATTTTTGAAGTACAGGATAGGCAAAAAAGTAGTTTTTAGCCTGGGATTTAGGAGGCAGACTTTGGCATGCTTGCCAGCTCTTGAGACGCTGCAGTCTGAACCTTGCATTGACAACAAACTCTTTCTGCAAAGCAGTTTGCGTACATCATACGATACGGTGGGTTTTTCTCAACTGGATGGTAACACCAGGGAGCAAAAAAAAACGCTGGTAGTTGGTTTTGTTTTACACCCAGGATCTTGTTGGATGCAGCCTCGCCGCAGATTTGTTTCCCCTGTTGGGAGCGTTACCTAGAAGATGGTGCTGGGATAACTCCAGCTTCCTGGTGGTGACCCAGATCTCTGCTGGCGATAGATCTCATCTCCACTGGGCACAGAGTGAGAACAGCAGTTATGTTTTCAACTGCTTGTCCGTAGGCATGTTCCCATACAGTGTTTCCAGGCTCGTCAGCAGCCTTGCAGCCCCTTGGCTATTGCTGCTGACGTGCCCATGTCTGGTGGCGAAAGGCGGGGTTTGCTTCCACGGTCTGGTTTCATGTAGGTCTCATAAGAGGGTGTGAGGCAACTCCAGGGTGTTTTTACATACTACTTTATGTATGTGTGAGACAGCATAAAAACCCTTGGATTTTTTTTAGCAGTAACAACACTGTATAACTGATAATTTGCTGTATCTCAATTTTAATGCAGTTTCCTTGCTCGGTCAGGAATAGTTGGTGCTTGTGAATGATTCCTTGGAACTAGGGGATGCAGGCTGGGAAGGCTGAGACTTGCTGGTAATTTAAGAATTGATGAGGATTGATACCGTGGTTTGCTGATGGATTTTGTCTGGCTGAGATGCTTTTTGACGGATGCACAGGAATTCCCAGGTGTTGATAAAAGCACTTGACCATAGCCAATTTTGTAACAGGATAGGGAAGAGAGATTGTGAAGTCAGGGGTTTGTCTGGTTCCTTTTCATCTACAGACTATCTTATTTAGCAAAGAGCTTCCAGCCTTACTCATAGTCACACGTGTTTTTAGCACCTCTGCACCAAACTGCTGTGTTGGCCATCCTTGAAGGGTTTTTCCAATGCTCCTATGGGACACAACATGGGTCAACTACCTTGCTTCACACACCACCGCACTGCTTGCCCAAGTGATGTTTCTGAATTTGCGCCTCCTTTTCAGCAGCTCAATGGGTACAGTACAGAGCATCAGTCTGTGAGGCTGCCTCTTCCTATCTGAGACTACTTTTGTGTTACACAGAGTCCTTGCTACAGCCAGGAATATTTGAGGCGTGTTTTTGCTGACGGTTTTCTGCCCTGCACTCCCAAGAATTGGATGTAGGGCAGTTTGGAGGGTTCCTAGCAATGGAACTCCGTATTTACAGTCAGCGAGTTTATTAGAGCCCTGAATTATTTACCTTAAAGAATTCAAGCCCTGAATTATTTACCTTTAAGGTCTGTCTTCCTGCGTTGTGCATTTGGTTGACTGTAGACCTATGCTCTGTTATAATGTATGCATGTCTGAGGCAGCACGATACCTAGCGTGGTTTCAGCTATTTGCTGTTAATTTTATTTTCATACACAAATACATTACAATATATCCCAACACAAGAAAGATATGGACCTGTTAGAATGAGTCCAGAGCAGGCCACCAGGATGATCAGTGGGCTGGAGCACCTCTCCTATGAGGACAGGCTGAGAGAGT
>NW_010320129.1:39384-45102 GCF_000700745.2 Antrostomus carolinensis
ATGGCAGGGGGGTTGGAACTAGGTGATCTTTAAGGTCCCTTCCAACCCAAACCATTCTATGATTCTATGATTTTAACTAAGGTCAGAGTATGACTTAGTGAGATATAAAAAGGATTTGTGCAGCCCTAATTTTAAGCCTTGTGAATGCATGGGCAGTTTTTGGTTATGTGATGGCACCCGGCTATTTCCGTGAGTCCCCTGCCTACTTCTGAAGATACAGCTGGAGCTGCAAGCCCTGGGCAAATGCCTTATTCAGCATCTTGGTTTTTCCCTGCTGTTCCATGTTTGGCCCCGGGCTTTTCTTTATGGCCCACTACTGATATCCTACTGAAGGAGTTTGTCATTTCCTCACACACTTTTTCTGTTTAGCAGTGTCAGGCTTGAGGGTTTGACAAACAGTTTGGGAAACGTTCCCACTTCTTTACAGGAAGAGAGTTAGAACAAGAAGACAAAGGATCTTGAGGATTTTACAGCTTTGCTGCTGAGATATCTTCATTCTATGTAGTATTTAATAGACTGGAAATATGTTTCCCTTTTGCTGTGAGTGTTCATTAGTTTTGCTTGGGAGAAGCCAGGGTTTCAGGTCAGTTAGGAACTCGCCATTAATGGCCACTTGGGAAGTGCTGGGTTTAAATGGCTGCATTGGTGCTGTGTGGCCGCTCTCCAAGTCATGGCTTGTTTGCCCACGCGCTGAGAGGGGTGGCAGGGAGCAGTGGGGTGGCTGCTGTCTTTGCTGACAACAACCCTGAGAGTTGTCCTGTGCTCTCATCCCGTTGCCCTGATGTGCGGCTCCAGTAGGTTCCATGTGCCAAGTGGCAGGTGAATGCAGTGCTTGCCCACCGCGTTTCCATCCCTTTTCAGTGCTTCAACTCACCAGTGTTCTCTCTTATGATGTAGCTTTGGTTACACCAAAGAAAAAAGAAAGGAAGCAAACAAATGGCAAACAGCGTCCACTGGCGTTGTGGAGGCTTGAACACAATACCTTGGCAGTGCTGCAGCTGGGCAGTCACCACACAGACCTACCGCCGCCCTCCATGTTTAACCAGGATGTCTCTCTCTTCCCATTCTACCTCCAATTTTCTGTCCCTGTTAAGTGAAATTTCTTGTTTTGATGTCTTTTTCCCTGCCATCCCCTGGCCCAGCTCTTGGACGCTCAATGTTGAGCACAGATGGTTCCGGGCTGTGGGGACAGCAGCAGGGAGGTCACTGGAGCAGGGGAGAGGGTTGATCCCTGTCCTTGCTTGGGAAGTGGCCCTGCCCAGTCAGGAGCAGATGCCAGAGGCAAAGGGCCACCTCACTCCTCCTCAGCCCTGGCCTAGACCATTCTCTAGGTGGTCTTGTGTGGTACCTGGCTAGTCCCAGGTTTGAAACCTCTGTTCCAGAGGTTTCCAGAATTTGTTGAGTTGTTCCACTACATTTTTTGGGAATGGCTCAGTCAGACCACTGTGACTGAAACCTTGCAACAAAACTTTCTGGCAGGCATCCATGTCAGTGATGGACAGAGTATGCCAAATGCCCGAGCCCTGGAATTGCGGGAAAGGTATCACAGCCATATCCCCCTCCCCATGCTGCGTGGCTGTGCTTACTTCATGTGCCCTTCTGGAAGTAGGCAAGGGATCACCTACAGATGGTTGAGTTGCATTTCCTTAAGTGAAGGGTTTTGTTTGGTTTGTTTTCAGAGAAAGTAACGAAATACTGATATTAATGGCATTTCCAGTACTGAAAATCCAGTTGCATTTTTTTCTTTGCTTATGATGTGTCTTCTGGCCATCCAGAGAGGCTGGTGGGGTTTTTTTGAGGTTATATCTGCAGTTGGGTTTCTACCATACAGGCTTTTTTCTTTCTTATTTAAGTATGGAAATTTCTTATGTGAAGCTTAAAGCTACTAATACATGAAGTGGGGAGTAAACACAGACACTAAAAGACCCTTTCGAGAATTTTAAGCAGAGTCACTACTTAAATAATGCTGTAGGTGCAAAGTTCAGGGAAACTGCGCGATTAATTTACTGTCGATGTAATTTTGCAAGTATTGTTTTTACATCACTGCTGTGGTTATTAGTGGCAGGTATTTACTGTTGAAACTGAAAGAAACGTAAGCAGCTCTCTCTTCCCTTGTATTTCTGCTTTTGGTGGCACTGAGTATCTGCTTGGCATTGGTCCAGATGGGATGCCTCGGGGTGAAGGCAGAGGATTTGGGTGCAGGAGAGCTGTGTTCTATGCAGCTCTACAAGGGATGGGCTATGGTACCTCAGCTGCCCCTTCAAACTGTTCTTTCTCGCTTCTGTTTGGTCACTGAGCAATTTTGAGGGAAGGACTTCTTCCTATTTAATATCATTATGACACATGGCAGGAAAAAAAAACCCCACAACAACTAAATACCTGCTGGGAAAACCAACTGCTGTAGAGCAAATAATAGATAATCAAATGCAGTTAATCAATTTTCTCTTTTGTGTTGTTTTTCAACATAGAGCGATGAGGCAAGAGAGAAGTTTTTAAGAACAGAAAAATGTGATTGCGAAAACGTCATTGTTGGCAGGAGGACTCGGTGGATTCAGGTAATAAAGTGACACTGCTTTTTATTACGCTTTAGAAACTGTCTGTGTTTCAAGCTGACAGTGGCCCTTTGTCAGGGACTGAGGAGTAGAGGAAGGTGACAAGGTATAACAAGACCCAGTGGCTGGCTGTTAAATTAATTCAGACCAGGTGAGAGGGTGTGAGTGTTCCCGCAGCATGGGTGATTGCTGAATAAGACAATGTTGCTGGGGCTGTGGTAGCTTCCTTCCTTATGTCAGGCTGTTAAGTCTGAGGCTGTTCTTTTGTTTTGTTTTTTGTTTTGGTTTGGTTTTGGGTTTTTTGTTTTTTGTTGTTTTTTATAATGTCTTTTTTTTTACCCTAAGAGATTCTCTAATTCAGCCTCTTAGAGCTGTGCTGATGTAGGTGGGAAAGCTCCATGCCTGTTTTATGGAAGAAGGTCAAATGATGAGCTGTCCCTTCAGACTGCACAATTCAGAATCTATGAATATTTCCCTCAAATTTTCCCTTTTAAAAGATTTCTGGATCAGAGATCATTATCTGCTAAAAGACCCACAACTAGACCTTTACTGCTTTAGAGGACTATGTGAATGAAGAGAATTTCTTGTTGCATGGCTGCAGGAAACCTGATATGTGTGATGTTTAAGCATGCAACTAATATGTTTGCAATGATCTTATCTTAAAATAATGGACTTTAACATATTTAGAACCTATTTTGTAGGAAATGTAAGTTGCTAGCTAAAATGCATCTCTTATGTTTTTAATCATTTTAATTATTTCCCTCACTGAGGGGGAGTGGAAGATGAAAGGGGGGAGTTTACAGTGCTAATTGCACTGCACATTCATAATTGGGGCCAGATCCTACCCTCAAACTTCTTAGGCAATCCCAGTGAAGTCATCAGGCTTTTCACAAACATATGGGTTTTCCCCACATGTATTTGATTCCAGGATAAGGGCCTACAGCGTGCTTTTTTGTGCACTGATTTTTCACACGTATGAGGAGATTCAGAAAACATGCATCTTTTTCAACATAGCCTTTCTGGCACCAATTGGAGAGATTCTGCAGTATTTTGTTGAAGCAGACCAGCAGAGCTAGTTGCCATAGACGGAGCTGTTCATAACTGGCGAGTCCTTCACATTTTCTTTGTTAGGTCCTAGGTGGGAAAAATGCAGTTGTGGCTTTGGATTGCTATATTCATGACCAAGAAGGACATTTAAATAGCATGTGAATGGGTGTGGATTTTTGTATTTCCTAGAGCCAGCTTCTTTTAAATATTAAATTGCATACTCTGGGAAGATAGTTGCTGTATCAACATTGGTATAATGACACATTATTAAAAAATCAATATCCAGTTATAGAAACAAGTCCTGGTGTAAGCAGTTGGGTGCTTACAGCTGCGATTTGTATGTATTTGCAAATGTAATGGGCTTTTTTTTCTTGTAGCACTGGTAACTTGGATAAACACTGTGTATGTGACTCATTGCAGAGTATAAACTTATTTTAAAGGAACAAGTGTGGGATTTGCTGAATATCCTATTGCTTGCATCCCTGAATACTTGCATTAGGTCATGATTAATCTTAAATTGGCCAACCTGAGAGGAAAATTACTGCTGATCTCCCATAGGTGACTTCAGAAATAAACTGAAGGATGGAAGTGCTTTAAAAATGTAAATAGTAGTTAGAATTCGTAAAATCATAGAGCAAACATATGGTACAAGGTCTTCTAAAATATAGCACTTTAAAGCTTTTTTTATAGTTTCAGAAAGAGCTTGTTTAGTTATCACAGGAAAAGTAAATATTTCCATTCCTTTTGCTTCAGGTCTCTCTCATTCCATTCCTCTTTCTTTTTTTCTTTTTCTCTTTTTTTTTTTCTTTTTCCTTTTTTTCCCCAGAATCTTCTTAATTTGGTGGAATGGGGGACCAACACCCAATGTTCCTAGAAAGCCCTATTTGAGGGCAAGAGAGAACACTGCTAGTTGTCCTCCTGTTGTTAGATTCATTCTTGAAGTCCTACAGTGTCAGGACGGGGTTGATGTAATCTGAACTGAACGCTGCCGGTGTGCGTGTGTGGGATGTGATGGGCACCACAGCGGCTCCTGGACTGGTCAAGAACACACCTATTTTTTAATGTGGTACCCCAAGCATCAGTGCTGAGGGATGTGATCCCTGTGCGCGTGTGTGTGCATGCAGGGGTGGGAGCTCGTGGGGGGCGGCACGTCTCGGCATCCCCGTTCTTCTGCTGCATCCTTGGTAGGGCAGCCACGGTCCCCAGCCCTTCGAGCATCGCAGCAAAAAAAAAATGAAACGCTGCCACTGGAAAGGGGGCGAAGGAGGAAGCCGGGGAGCAGAGGAGTGAGGGGCCAGGCAAGGAGGGGGAGTCAGGGAGGAAGACGGGGCTCCGGAGGGAAATACTCTGTGCTTTGCAGTTGCTTGTGTGGATAGAAACCAGATGGTGCGCTGGAACACCCGCTCGCTCGGGCGGCGGCGGAGCCAAACATATGGTTAATGGTTAGGAGAAAGAGCTTTGCGAGCCAGGGCTTTGCTGACTGCCTTGCATTACAGATTGTTGCAGTGTGTCATTACATTGCCAAACTAAGTGCTTAATACCCGCTGCGGGCGCTGGGCAGGCATTTGCAGGGAGGATGCTGAGGCTCCCCGGGCAGGGCGGGAGGCTGACATCACGTGCGTCCCCACGCCCCTTGTCCCCACTGGAAACGCTGTAAATCTCCCCTTTTACAAACTCAAAACCTTACAGCAGGCAGTTTTCCCGTTCTGCGTGCCTTTAATCCATTCATTTCCGATGGTGTATGGTTGGTTTTGCCCTTTTTTGTGCCTTTTTTTTGGGTCCCTAAGCAGCCAAGTTTGTCTGGGCTGCAGCACGGCGCTCGCACGCCCGCCGTCCGAAGTTCCTGCTCTGGGAGCTTTGGGCGACACCAGGCCCATGTTATCTAAGGAACTGCTGAGCTCATTCATCTCCTTTTCACGGCCCGCTTCCTTTTATTTTTAGCCAAATCCGTCAGGCCTGACAGGCGGGTAATTTGAGCCAGAGAAAGGGCAAAGCTCCAGGTCCTTTCCACAAAGCAATTCTTCTCCTCCCTCCTGGGAAGGCTCCAAACTTGGCCTGCTCCAGGCAGATGGATTTGTTGAGTCATGTGAGATCATTTACACAAAAACAGAGCGAGGCA
>NW_010320129.1:45125-48768 GCF_000700745.2 Antrostomus carolinensis
AAAAGAAAAAAAGAAAAAAAGGTGGGGGGAAGGGGTGGGGGAGCGTGCGCTGCCGGGGCTGCTGCGAGTGTAGGAAATGTGCTGCAAGGCAGCTAGACAGAGGAATGCAGCAGATTCATTCTTGTATAAGGTAATGTCTCGTTTACAGTGCAGGGTGGAGCCAGCGCGGAGGAGAAATCACTCGAAAACAGATTACTCATTTAAAACAAAAATTCTCCTTAAAATAAATAATAATAATAATTTAAAACAAAACAAAACAAAACAAAAAAACCCAAACAAACCAACCAACAGGCAAGCCGTGCGTACAGGCGCGCAACAAAGGCGACATTGTTGACAGCACCGGATTACAGTAGCGGTAAACTCCGGGCTGGGAGGTTGCTGGAAAATGAGTTTGCTCCGTGATGCAACTGGAGTTTGCTTTGTCTGGCCGCCAGCGCGAGTGGGGCGGTGGGGACGGGGAGCTTGGTGGTGGGGACAGGGAGCTCGGTGGTGGCGGCAGCAGTGTGCGCTTCGCTCTGTCCAGGGATGATTTCAGGCGGTGGGGGGGGATGGAGGGAGCGATGCCAGATCCTGAGCAGGCAGCAGAAATTGTGGGGGGAATGTGCATGGAGGGGGCGGGGAGAGCCTTTTCTTGTTTTGGTTTTGAACTGGTTATGGCATGATTCTCATTACATCAAGGAGTAAATTGCTTTTATTCAGTTGAATGTTGATTTTGTTATCGTTTGCAACCTAAACTAACCCCAGTGTGTTGGTTTTGGCGATGCCAGATCCTGAGCAGGCAGCAGAAATTGTGGGGGGAATGTGCATGGAGGGGGCGGGGAGAGCCTTTTCTTGTTTTGGTTTTGAACTGGTTATGGCATGATTCTCATTACATCAAGGAGTAAATTGCTTTTATTCAGTTGAATGTTGATTTTGTTATCGTTTGCAACCTAAACTAACCCCAGTGTGTTGGTTTTGAGTTTTTTAAGTGGGTGGTAAGAGAGAACATCAAACTTGGGGCTTTTTAGATCTTGATGCATCCTGGAGAATTAGGTTGGGTTAATTTATGCAGTGTTCTAACAAGATGCATCCAGACCTTTAAATAGACATGGACTGTATTTAAATACTGTTAATATAACTTCCAGTTACTCCAGATTTCTTAGCAAGGCAATATCTGAATATTAGTGTTTTGTCCCGATGATAATTAAAAATCAGAGTAGGAGCAGATGCTGGAACTCGAAATTGGTGGAAAATATATGCAGTCAAACAAGTCCAATGCAAAACATTTCATTAAATTCTCAGCTGTAGTAAAGGAACTCGTGGGAGCATGTAAACGTGGATTTGTATTTTAACTTGACCCTTTTCCCCACTGAGCAGCATCTTCTGCAGGCTCCACAGTGGTGTCCGCTGAGGTGCTTTCCTCTGGGGAGGGAAAGGGTTTGTCTGGAGCCTGCCTCCCTCTGCTTGACCTTCTCTTCCCTCTTTTCTTCTCCTGCTTCTTTTTTACACTTCTGTCTGAAAGACGGCTAGCTTTCCCAGCCCTGCTTGCCCTGCTGGGCTGTGCCGCTGAGCACATTCGGCGTGGGGAGAGCCTTCACTTCTCACGCTTAAGAATTTTCTCACTGGTGGAAACCTTTTGTTTTCTCTGTCTCTTGATCGGGCCGCCTCATTAATTATGTTGAAGGAGCACTTGGCAGCACCCCGACTCCCAGCTGGGGTCCCACACTGCACAAACTCGCAATGGGATCCCTGCCCCAGAGCTTATGGCTGATGTCTGGGGTGAGGATCAGTAGAGGGATAAAAGTATAAGGATGAGAAGTACAGCCAGGTTTGGGACCTAGATCACGCAGTAAGCTATGGCCGTAGCACGGCAGCTTTTAACAAGGAATGGCTGTAGATTGCTCCAAGATCCTTGGAAAGGTCACAGAGAAGGACTGTGTTATTTATTCTATTACATAGTTACAGTAACTTCTTTCCCCTCTTCCCCAAAATACCTAATTATCCTACATTTTCTGTTGCTGTGAGCAACATTTCCCGTAGTTACTCAGAGCTGCAATTCCATTTAAATTCTCACTTTATAAAGCTAATCTCCCAGCAGTGGCTGTGGGATTTCCAAAAGAAAAGACGGTTGTGAGGAGCCAGAGTTTTTAAGATTTTTGTTTTAGTGGACAATTCTGCGTAATTCTGCCGTTAACTGTTCATGTTTATTATTGGTTGAAGGCTCGGTAGCTTCATCTCTATTTATGGCACTTAGAAGACTTGTAGATTTTTAATTCCCCCGTAGAGTGCCCCACTCCCCAATATCTCCTTTTTCCTCTCCAAAGATGCCCCATGCCTTGCTTTTTGCATCTTACGTTAGACATCCAGCCTGACTGGACAGGTTTGGGGAACTGTTTGTGACCTGACAATCGGGAAAATCAGCCTTACTCTTCCTTCCCCCTCTTCCACAGCCACTCAACTTCCTCCTCTTCTTCTAAAATTGTGTTGTCTGTAAGATGCTATCAGCCCTGTAATTCTTTTATCTCGCTTCTCCTATTGCTTCCATTCTTCTGCTCCTACTGCCTCTTCCTCTATCTCACGACTAGACCAGAAATTTCTCTGTGGCTGTCATCTCCCCTCCTCGCACGTACTGCGGCGCTGTATCCTTTAGGATCTGAGGAAGGATGAGTTTGGAGGTTGTACGTGTTGTGTCATGTTCCGCGCTTGGCTTCAGTTTGCACAGGTGGGGAGCATCGTCTATGGTAATTTTTCTTACATTGCTGCTTTAAGCAACCAGCTCGCTCTCCACGTAGGCTGGAAGATGAGCAGGAGGTTCCTCAACCTCCTGTCGAGGTTACTCTTTCCAAAGCAATGCAACTCATAGCCGGGGGTTTGCTTGCTTTCTTCCAGGCTTGAGAGCACCGTGTTTCCTTCCAAAGGCCTTATTCTGTGCTGTAATTGTATAACCTTCCTCAGTCTGAAGTTGTGCCAAGGAGAGACGCTCTGGGAGCGAGGTCACCCTCTACTTTTGCGCTCAAATTATCCTGCTTGACAGGATTGAATAGCAGTTCCCTCTTGCAGAAAAGTTGAGCAAACTTTATAATTCTCCGCAGAAGGATCAGTAGGCTGAGAGATTATATCTAAGATGAGCAGGGCGGTGACCTCCCTGTATTGCAACCTCAAAATAAATAAATCTCTAGCCTGACAGCTTCCGCATTACAGAAAATCATAGAAGTTATAGTCTAGTGGTAGCAATATCCTCTTCTTCACGTATGCATCTACAGGGCATCCTAGGGGAGAGGCAAGATTTGTTCTAAACAGATTAATCTACATTTCCATGGAGCTTTTTAAGACATTAAATCTATGTAAATTTTTCTCATCCAGCAATGAACTGGTGCAGCGGTGAAGCACAGAACTGTTTGTAATGTATTCGGAAACGTAGCTGTTTTCTGATTGCAGCCAAATCCCATTAACTGTGATTTCCCTGCTTCCTTTTTCCTCCTGTCGAGCCTTCTGGATAGCGGTTTCTCTTAACAGCTTGTTTGGAGAATCTACTCTGAAAATCTCCCAGCCACTCTGCTCCTCTCAAACCAAGGGAAACTCTGGGACCAGCTTATCACCTGCTCCTCAACTGACTTCCATTTCTGCTGGAGAGTGTCCGTCGGCCATAGACCAAACAAGCTTA
>NW_010320129.1:48778-55662 GCF_000700745.2 Antrostomus carolinensis
CCCTTCCATTTGGTCAAGCACAGCAGAGGTAGAAGTCCCTCTGGAGATTAAACTTTGCTTTGTTGGTTTAGTGAGACATCAATCCAGACAGCACAGCGTGTATAAAATTGGCTTATTTAATTCCCTTGGAGCATCCTTAGGGATCCTTGAGAGTTGTCTGAGAGTTTCTACTGAGGATATGTGAGCACCCTCTGACACTGCCCTTGCAGTAGCAGGTTTTTCAAGTTTGTGTTAAAAATATTAAGTTGTTTTAAGGCTCTGTTCACTCCATTATCTTGTAGCTGGTGGTTCCTGTAGTGTTGCTAACTGCTAATGTGATCCTTTAGTTTTTTGCCTTGATTCTGTTTTAAATTTACGTCGGCAAAAGCTGCTTCTGATCACGTGCTGTAAAAAGATCTTTTTTTACCTGTTTGCAGCCTTTGTGCAATTAATAGGAACATACTCTTGCTCCCTGATAGATTCATTTGTGTTTAAAAGATATTGATGGGCAATATCTGTCTTTAAGTGGATCTATCACAGCTCTTGAGGCAATTTGATGGCTAAATAGCTGAGATTAGATACTCCGGTTACTCATGCCAGTTGTTTTCCTGTGTCCATACCAAACTGTGTGTGTTACTCAAATATTTTTAGTTACAACCCTGTCAGATTTATTTAAGGAAAAGAGATGTCCTCATTTTTCAGAGATGTTTATCTGTGAGTGAATGGAATTAGATTAATGTTTTTTTCTCAGTTGATCAAATTCCAAGTGCTAAGATGAAAGGCCCACTATTACTTGCAAAAGTAAGACTTGCTTTTGCAGGAGTAGAACAATTTATCTTCTGTATCCGTTCTTCTAATTGCAGCTTATAAAGAACCTAAAGAGTCCTGCTTGTCAACAATTTCCTTACTGCAACCAGCGAAAAATCAGATCTAAGATGCATTTAACTGGTGCTCAGTTCCACATTTAATACCTCTTGATTGCTATGGTCACAGCATAAATAAATACACTTGGTAGCTTACTTGATCAGGCAAATGTGGAATGTCTCTCTCTTTCATCAGAATACTTATCAAAGATTTCTGCTGTCATAGAGCCCCAAGCTGTTGATTAGGTAAAAGGGAATGCCATATATGGGAAAATAAACAAGCACCTGCGAGGTAGCTTCTTACTAGAAAATGATGAGATTTCTTTTAGCAACTTCAGCTTGTTGTTTTCTGTTTGAATACTTTCTCAAAATTAATAATAAAATACTAAAAAATAAAGTTGTAATTCCTTCTGGGAGGATGACATAAATAATTAACATGGGATATCTGGCTGCTCGTTTTTGGGTTGATTGCTTATTGGCTTACATATAGCATCATGAATGGGTCTGAAGCCCCTGTGGTGGGCTTGGACTGTGCCGGACCAACTCAAACTTGTTGCTGCCCTTCTTGATGCCATTCATTGTGATTAACGGTGTCTGGATGGATAGCAGAGCCCAGATGGTTATGAAAAACTAATTGTCTTCTCCTTGGACGCGCCACTTGGGCACGAGTGTCTCTGCAGCCGGTGACATTGGAGACAGTAGGACCATGTGCCGCCCCCGGGGAGGACATCTCACGTGGGTGGCACTGCGTTGCCGAGGGTACGCGTGGCACAGCCAGGCTCGCTCAGCTGTGCTTTTTGAGAGCAGGAGGTTAAAAGGACAAGGGTAAACCACGGTCTGAAACAGAGTCTTGCATCTGGCGGGTCTGTTCTTGGGTGATGCTCATTTGGTTACGCAGCTCAAGTGCGGCGAGAGTTTCACCCCTGCCCACAGGCTGACAGTCACACGCCCATTGGGAAGTTGGTTTTTTTTTTTTTGCTGGGTTTTGCCCCTTGTGAGTGAGTGTTGTCATCGGAAATAACAGCAAATAAAGGGACGGAGGTTTATGGGACATCGTGGCCTGTTCACCACTTAAAATAAACCTTCTATGATTAATTCTCCATGTGGCAAAGGGGGAGAAGAGTTAGTGCCCTAAACTCTGGAGAATTTTTAGTATATAATGCTAATTTTAACCCTGAAGTGTCAGTGAGTTAAGTAGAGCTCAAAGTGTTGCATTTAGTCTTCATCAGGAAACGCTGGGATAGCATCGCTGGAGGAGTTGTGACAGCAGGGAGTTCCCACATGCATCCAGTCATACTTCCAGAAGAACTAAGGGTTGGTATTTCCAATAGAAGTGGAGACTCATGCGAGTTGGTGACACATATTTTGATTTTTCAGTACAGTAGGTGGCAGGAGAGACAAAGCGACAACTTGGCTGAAGTAGCTGCTTGTCCACATGCCACAGTAACAAATGAAGGCCACACCACATCTACACCCAGTACCCTGGAAAAAAAGTGACATCGTATTTCCAGGTGCTCTTGTGAGGGCTGTCATTTGATGTGATAAACACGGGGACATGGGAATGTTAGACACACGTATTGCAATGCTGGTGTTAAATGCCACACTGCGCACTGTGTCTTGTGTTTCTACGATGTCTTCTGGTAGGCATCAGACACTAAAGACTTCATGGCAGCCTAAGCCAGTCCTAGTCCTGTTCATCCTCTTTCTCTCCTCCTTGGCCAGGAGTTCCCTCCCTTCTCTCTTGCACCTGTTTTGGTGCTTATGAGGCCATATCACTTGATGGAGTGAATCCAGCCAACAGCTAACTAAACTAAAGACGTGTTTGAATTTTGGGTAACTCAGAAGAACCATCTCACCTCGTGCTCATGAAACTAGGGTTGAGGCAAAGGAGAAGTGACAGGAAAAAGGGACTGATGGCTTCAGGCTGCACCCTTGATCTACCACTCCATCAAACTGGATGGAAGAGGTAGTTCATTAATGGATAGTGAAGTAGATGTTGGAGGCATTTCTTAGCCAACATCTGATATTCTTGGACTTCTGATCTGCAGTGGGGTAAGGGTAACCTTAAAAGCCTGAAAAACATGTCGTTTCTAAGCATACAAGTGTATTTCCTAATGGAGAAGCAAACCAAAGAAGTGAAATTAGTGGTGTTTTCCCCTCTGTCTCTTAGAAGTAGGTCTCCTTTTTAAAGGTGAAAGGGATGTTTCTCATCCAACTTCAGTTGACATGAACAGATTGTTTCTTTTCTTATTTATGGGAGATTTGGCTCCCATTGCACACAAGGACAAGATCTGCTCTGTTGCACGTTTAGCTCGAGCAAAGTTAATGAGGTTGCATTTGTAAGATGGAGACGGTGATTTGGCTCAGGGCTTGTAACTGGAGAAAGGAAGTGCTTTTGTCCGTTGATTTATACAGAACTAGTGTATGGATAAAATAGGTCCACCCATTTGCTGTGCTTTTTTTTCCAAGGATTGTTCTCCAAAGGACTTTTGGTCATGATGGAAACAGCTTCATTGTGTAGGCCTGCCAGAGGGCACTGAATTTGCCTTAGAGCCAAAAAGTGCAGACAGTATTTGATTCATAGTTGGCAGAGGAACCTTTACTATACGTACCAGCTTCCAGTGATCACTTTAGTCCTCCTTTTATCTGTACTTGGACATAAACTTTGAATTCTGGCACACTGAAACATGCAGTTGTATAATGACCTAAATTCTGCATATTCATTTGTTGTGAAGGCCTTTTGAGCAAGTCCTCTTCATTACTTAGCTTCTGTTTCTGTTTTCATAAGATTTTTGTCAGTAGTTTTTCATTACATTAGTGTCTTTATTGTTGATGTTGACTGAAAATTGAACTGGTGTTAAAGTTGTAAAACAGTTGATGTGATGTGTAGTGGCAAGGACAAGGTATCTTTTTAGGTACTTGTTGCTGGAGAGCCTGACTGCCCCACAGATAGAACCTGAGCACGTCTGGGCATCTAAAAGAGGATGAAATATCACCCTCATACTGATGAGAAATGGAGGCAGGGACACGGTGATTTATTGAAGGTCATGGAGGAAATCAGAAAGGTTGGAATCTAAGTCTCTTCCACTCCACCCCAGGAAGCTAAATCCTGTGATTTCTAGTATGATTGCAAAATTTGTTCCTGTTCCCCTGTGAAACATGAAACTCTTCCCGTTGCTAAAACACGTGTTCTTATCGCAGAAGGCACGGGCACATGTTTTTACAAACTGGGAATTAAGTTTAAGACTCATTGCCATGAAAACTGGCACATTTAGAGAGTAGCTAGGTGTAGCTGTAGTGTGTGTGGAGTATTTCAAGGCAAAATGGGCTGAGGGGCACAACCAACAGTTAGTTGCTGCTCTGTTGTTGCTTTACGCCGAGTTCAGAGACTTTAGTAAGTGGAACAGAGGAGGGACCTGGACGTTGAGTTTCAGCAGCTTTTGGGCCACTCTGTCCAAGAAACCATGCAGTCCCATGCAAGGAGACGTCTCTTCTCATAGCAAAGCCATTTGTAAAGAATGGGACCTTGTTGGGCAAATTCTCCTTAAATGGGTTGGTATCTTGCAGATACTGATATGTTGATATAAGTTGTATGGCTGCAAATACGTAATTGTTTCTGTAACCAGGTTTAACTGCGGAGTGCTCTGCACAGTTAAAGAGGATCAGGAAGGAGTTCCTGTTACTTTAAAGCAGCAGCTGTCTGAGGCTAATTATGAGAAACATGTGATGTTGAAATAGTTATTTTTTAAATGAATTTCCATGAGCAGCTCATAGACAGGTTTATGCCACGCTGGAAGAAGTCTGACTGCGCTTCAGTGTAGATACCTGGATTGATGATTAGGAAAAGACTGTTGAACAACCGGAATTTAAATACCGGTACGGCTTCATTGTAATAATTTCCCCAAAGGCACATTGGTAATTCTGCTAAATAGAGAATTTAATAGACTTTAATAATGTGTACTTTCGAGACCCTATACACAAAGGAATTATGCATAAAACATTCATTACAGTAAACTGCTACCTTTGCACGTAAGGAGGAATCAGTCAGAACAAAGCCAGCATCTTGTGTGTGGCAACATGTTGTTGGGCATTAATGGACAGAAGTCGTTAGCACTGCCTTACCTATCGCTTCACCTGTTGTGATCAAAGTTGCAGCCCATATTGTTTTACCTAACGGTCAGTGAATTATCCAAGGTAGACATTAGTTTATTTTCTGAGAAGTCCTTTGCAGGCAGGAGGGACAGCTTTTTTTCCTTTGATGTGCCTATTCAGTGACAAGAGAAGAGATACCTGATAGAAAAATAGAACAACCATGTTTAAAATAAATAAATAAAAGAATAACAAAAAAGCACCCTTAGTAAGCAGCTCTAAGCAAGTTTAGTGTTGGATTTTTATTTGATTTCACTGTGTTGCTGCTGAGGGCCCTGCTGGAGAACAGGCGAGAAGGAGGAAGGAGCAGATGCTTTTGGTAGAACAGGAGGGCATTTATCTCTTTTAATGAGGTAACATCATTAGTGCTGACAAAGTGCTGCAAATCAATACGTGTAATGGACTGCTGTTGTCTTTCAGTAGTGCACAGGCTGTGGTGCTTCTGAGCATTTGAATCTGCTGAATCACAGGTCAGGCTTTATCTCCTGTCTGATGCTGTTCTGTTTGGGGGGTTTTTAACTGTTTTGTTTTCCTCCTTCCTAATCTTTGCCTTTGATCTCAGAGAACTGGAGCACACCTCCAGGATATGTGTTGGGGCAGGCTGAAGTGTACTGATTTTATGAGCACAGGAGCACATTGGAATGCCACGTACGTCCGTTGCGGTGCAAGGACCTTCTCTTTAATTGGAAAGGGTGAGGTTGCTAATGTCTATTTGAACCTGATTCCTTCTGCCTAAAATGGCTGCAGGTTTTGGTTTGGGTGGGATTTTTTTTCCCCTTGCCCTCTTGTCTGCTTCCTTTAGAGCAGTGGTGTAATGTCAGCCACACTAGTCATGTCAGCCGGTGGCACCAATGACCCTGACATTCAGCAACAAAGAGCTGCAGAAGAAAGGAGAGAGCAAGGTGGCTGCAGTGCTAGACAAGGATCAGCAGCGGGTGGGAGGAAACCTGCAGGTCAAAGCATTTCTTGGTACAGAGTCCGTCGGTGTAAAAATCATACGCACGGTTGTATGCAAAGTGACCAACGGAAGAAAACAGAGGGATGCCAATGGAGATCCGTCCTTTATTCCTCACTTTTCAGAGGGTAAACATGACAGCACATGCCTATAATAATGTGAAAATAGCAAGAAAAACCAGAAAAATTAATCAAAATTTGAAAAAGCCTGAAGGTTTTAATAAAGTCTCTGTTAAAAATTACTTAATTCCCCCAGAACTCCCATCAAAACCACGTCATCCTCCACCACAAACGGATAACATAACCTAAACGTTTGAGGTATGCTGTTTGTTTATCAGAGGGCCTGGGAGCGACACTTGGGCATTCGTGCTGATTCCAGGAAAAGAAGCTGTTGGTAAAAAAGATTCATCTGAATAGATCACGCATATCAAAAAAAAAAAGTGGTTCCTCTTTCTTTTTTTATCTGCATGCCCCTCCCATCCTGGGCTTCCCAACACCTGCTTGTGGTGAAAGAATATAAACAGAATTGCAAGATTCCTCAGCATTAACTGTTGCCTGACAGCTCCAGCTAAGCACTGCAAGGTCATCTCTTTTTTCCTCTCTACTTTTGTTTCTTGCTCCCCAACACATGTCCAGTGAGCCTCTGCAGCATCCCCAGGTGGGACCATCCCTGGTGGAACACCTCCCCGTATTTTTGCCCTGCCATGATCTGAAAGTCAGGCATGTTTGCCAGAGCTGATATGAAACCAGAATATAAACTCATGTTATTTTTGGACCGAGCCAGGGGGCACGACTGGGAGCCAGATAACCTTTTGGTCACAGTTGGTGGGGCCATGTGGTAGCACGTACTCAAGTATCGTCCAGTAGTAACACTGCTGAGTGACAGTTTGGGTCGAGACTAGGTAAGGCTCTGTTAATACTTGTTACTTTTGTTAAATT